>NW_017306638.1:1877921-1915656 GCF_000935625.1 Nanorana parkeri | reverse complement strand
GGCTCCGCCCAGCTGTCAGAAGCAGGCTGTCGGCCGGCCAATGGCCGGCCGCTCGGCCAGCTTCGGCTTTCAGCACGGCTCAGCGCTCGACTGAGCTGCTCGGCCGTGATCGGGAGCTGTACGGGCTATTGTGAATAGCCCGTACAGCACCCCCTCGGTTCTCCTGAACCGAAGGGGTCCTGGGGCCGAAGCCAGCCGAAGGATCGGCCGAAGCTACGGCCAGATCCTTCGGCAGCTTTGTGAATAGACCCCTATATATCCTGATGCTGCAAATGCTGTCTCTAGGAACATAACTTGTTTGCAAGCAGGGAAAGACTTGAAGTCATATTGGAAAAGGTGAAACAACTAAACAACTGATGTGTATGCTAATTTGGATTGTAGAGCATATTGTAGGACTAAAAGGGTTGTAAATCCAGGAAACAGTCAGTTGACTCTTGTAAGCATAGTGTGCATATGACTCAGAAATAGCTCCATAAAGATCTATATAATAAGGATCATGGAACAGCCTGCCAGGAAAGTGGGGGACGAGCTTGTGCCAACCCCCCTCCTTACCCATACTGGGCCACATGCCCTGAACATGAGGGGGACTCTTTCTGGCAAAGCACATTTTCCCCATGTGGATGAGTAAGTGGTACACAGTCTCAAAAATTAAAAGTATAAATAAACACACAGACACCTTTTGCAGATCCTCATCAATCACAGTGAAATTCTTAAAGGAGACAAGATTCTAATTATCCCCCCTCCCTCTTGGGGACTGGATGTGGGGAAGAGGCCCTTGTCTCCATCAACATGAGGACATGGTGCTTTGTCAGGGGGGTCCTCTCTGGCAAGCCCCCCACCCCCCACATGTTGAGGGCATCTGGCTTGGAATGGTTCAGGAGGGGGTGCGTGCTTGCCCCCCCCCCTTTTCCTATTTTGCCAGGCTGCCTGCATAAGGGTCTGCTGGTAATGGATTTTTGGTGGGACCCCATGTTAATTTATTTTGGTGGAGTCGCACCTTGAAATCCACACCAGACCCAAGGGACCTCATATAAATTTTGAGGAGAACCCCTTGTCTTTTATTTTTGGGGTGGTACCCCTTAAATCACATACTAGATTTGAAGGGCCTGGTATGAACCTTGGGGGAGACCCATGTCTTTTTTGCTTTTTTGTGTGGGGGCACCCTAAAATTCCAGAGAATATTCAAAGCTCAGCATGTTCGGCCAACCCGAAGTGCAGAAGGAGTTCGACTCAGCCGATCCAACATCTAGGATGCCAGTGTCTGCTGAGTAAACAACCATCCTGAGGGGAAGCTGTAACAATTAGCAGTGGTAGTAAATGTGATACATTTTTCACTTCCCTGGAGGAGTTTAGTTTTGCTCCTGGTACTTGGGAATACTTAGGGTTAGGGTTCCCTTTGGGTAAATGGTGAGCATGCAAAGTTTGCCATGAACCTAACTCTGCTGGGAACCTCAACATCATCCCTAGTACCTTACTCTCCTATTCATCTTAAACAGGAACACTTGCAATGCATATAGCATATACATTGCAATGCGCGCAATCTATATGCACCTATTTATGGCCAAAGCTGGACCACATAATACTTTGGGACATTTGGATGATGCTTGCAAGTAAAAGCATTTTCTGAAATCCAGGGCCAGCTCAAGGCACCATTGTATTTTTGTTGTTCTGTTATTATGTTATTTTACTAATATTCTACACATTTATATTTAGTACAAAGTTTAACAAAGAATCAGCACAATATTTTGGTTAATTTTATAGTCATTTCTGCCCTATTTTTTGACATGAACTTTGCATTACTTATTAATGTGTGCAGCGTTTGCCTTGCCTGTTAATGCAATGCTGTAGGCAATGTTCATATCTTATATGAGACCTCAGATTACCTAGCAAGCCACTGTATTCCTAAGCAATGTTTATAATGAACCAAATACCAGTGATTCCACTTTACAACATAGTGCTCAACAAAAAAGTAGATAATATAAACTTATAGGCAATTCATTATTAGGATTAAACAAAGGAGTGGCTGTGGTATATTTTGACTTTTATAAAAGAAGAGAAAGACTTTTTCTAAAGGATATAACTCAATCTCTCACAGGTGGCTAATGTGTAAGATAAGTTCTACTGGCTTAGAAAAGTCAGTTTGTAATTGTAAAGAAAAGTAGCTAAAGAACTGTATTCAGAACTTAGTGATTCATTATTCATAATGTGAATGGCATAAAGTTGTTAGTGGTGTTGAGAGATGGGATTCGGGTTAAATATACGTTTGACTCAAACCCAATTTGTTTGCAGTTTGGTGAATGTGCAAGCAAAATGGCTAGATAGATATGTGGGTCCCCCTCATTTTTAAGGGGGCTTCCAGATTCTGACAGCTCTCCCTGAAAGACCCCCCACATCCACGTGGCCAGGATGTAGGGATGAGGCACTTGTCCACATCAAGATGGGTAAAAAGTGCCTGACAAGGTATCTCCCCAATATTTAGGGCATATGGCCTGGTATGGTTCAGGAAGGGGTGCATGTTTTTTCTGAAAGGGACTGTACACTTTGTTTACAAAAATGTGTAGTATCACTTCAGGGGGAAAAACATGTATGAGTCCCCCTCAAGATCCATACCAGATTTTTATGCAAACATGCAAACTGGCTAGCCAGGAAAGAGGAGGGCAACACCCTTTCTCCTGAACTATATAAGGCCACATGGGAGTGAACGTTGCAGACATGGGTTGCAAAATTATACCCCTGCAAAGCACTTGTCCCAAGGGTGGGGGGTGCACATTAGCAGCAAAGGGTCTGGTATGGATTTTGAGGGGACCTTATGCCATTTTGTTTCCTAATGGCACCCTTCCCCAGCTTCTTCTTCTGACTCTAAGAGCCAGAGATTGGGATGAGTGAGACCGGAAGTGATGTAATACACATCACTTCCGGGTCTAGTGATCGGAGGAGAGATCAGTGGCTGGAAGATGCTGACTCTCTCTCCGATTATTGCAGGGAGACCTGCCGCGCTACTCCCGGGCGCCGCGTGTGGACCACGGTGCACAGGGAAGCCGACGTCGGCCCTGGCAGGGAGGGAGGGAGGGGAGGGCACCACACAGTACAAGCGATCCGGCAACTGTACAGATGCTGGATCACTTGTACAGTAACAGCCATCGTCAACTGTTAAAAGCGATACTAAGAACACGGCTGCTGTGGGCCGCCGTCTATAGACATATTGCGGCCCTGAAGTGGTTAATATTTAACTCCTGCATTTAGTGTTACTTTAAGACTTTTAGGTAGTTACAGTGACTGTTTTTTCTTTTTTGATAAAAGATTTAACTATAAGAATAAAAGCTGACAATTTTAAGCACCCCTGTCAGTGTTAAATTGTTTATTTTAACTGCCACTTTACTGGACAACTTGGTTTGTTAATGGAAGTTAAAAATTACAGGCTTACTGACAGAATCAATGGGTAATAAAACCATATTACAGGGGGGACATCAAAAACTGCTGTGTTAATGCTGTGAACAGTGACAGACTTTCTTTTTTTTTTTATAAATTGTTTTATTTTGTTTTATCTATTTGTAAAAAGCATATGTCAGGAAGATAACTAAATACAGTGGAAGCAGTGTTGATAAGGACATCATGCACATAAATTACATTGCTCATCTTCTGTTAACAGCAAAGATATTTAAAATACATCTCAAAACACACACTCACCATGTATCCATCTTCTTCGAACTGTATTGTGAAATATATAAAAAAACAAACAGAGCTACAGTGAGACAATTTCTGTAGATGTAACATTTTAAAGAAATTGTAACCATGTGTGAGGTGGGGGTAGGAAAGGGAAGTTGGGTGGGAGGGAGGAAGTAGGGAATTAATACATGAAGAAAGAGAAAGGTAGTGAGTAAGAGGAAAAAAAGTGAAAAGGTGGGATCTAGTCTCTCCAGCAGCCCATGTAATGGTGTATCATATCAGTCAGTGAATTTCCCAGGTGACCTAGAGAATAGTGAACCAGTTCAAGGGTTTGCCTCAGAGAACTGAGTAGTCTATACTTTCTTCAGGTTCCCGAACATAATTGTAGATATTTAGGTTGTTGTTTAACAGAGCTATGAGATATGCACCTCTTTGATTTGTCAGTAAAGTATGTGGGTAGCTAAATTACCGATCGGTTTAGGGAATCATGGGAGAAGGGGGCCCAAGAAGAAAAATAGAGAACTTTTAGGTAGAGCTTGTTTACTTAGTTATCTCAATGGGGCTGGACTGTTCACCAGAACAATTGCAATTTTGGACATGCCAAATAAATGTGAATGTAATTGATTATCTTTATAGACAGTGCAAATAGAAAAATTACAAGAAGCCATATTGCTTACCAGTTATCCAGCTCAAATCTTGTCCAAGGATTTACTCTGACTTAGACATGATTAGTGTTTTTCAAATGCGTATTGAGAATTAGATACATTGTTGATATTACGCCACTTGTCTTAGGGCAGTGTATGCAAATGTCTTTAAAAGGAGAATATTTATCAAATTTAGGTTTTTAGCAATATTGTGTTTTTGAAGTGTTCAATCTGTAAGTAAGTGAAGAGGGATATAGAAGTTTGTTTCTAGACAGGGGCATGGAAGCAGCTTTCATTTAGTATCTATAATGCCATGGACATGAAAAAGTGATTGTGGTTTCCATATTGAGAATGTGTCAGAGGATAGACTGGAGGGCAGTTGTGTGCAAAAAGTAGGTCAGGGATGCAGCCTTGAAAATCAGCTGGTGTTTGAGCCTGTATCCAGCCTGTTTCCGATTAACGAGTATTCAATTTATAACCCAATAAGGAGACATATAAGGTAAGTTCAATAAAAAGATTCAAGAGTGAAAAGGAGAATGCCCTTGTATAAGGAAATTTCCTTGCAAAGGGAACAGCCTATTTGCCTTCAATCAACCCCTATGTGTCAGGTGTTGTGTTAATTTTCCCTTAGCTTAGAAAATGAGGCTCTGCTGACTTCCATCATCCAATCATGCGCAAACAACAATACTGTTTTTTTAATTTTCCTTTGCACATTGTGGGGTATTCTTTGTAAAGTAAATTTTCATCACATTTACAAAGCTAAGGGAACATTTTCTAGCAAAGTCAACAGTCTATTTGCCTTTAGTAAATCAAACCCAGCATTCCTAATTACAGATTTTTGGGCTTCCTACAGAGTTGACTGAAAAGTCAAGGACCCTTCATTGAACTGAAAGTATTGTTTCAAAGTTCCTTCAAGGTGTAATTTAGTGTGATCATTTTTTGAGGAGCCATTCATTCAATCTTCAGTGATATTGTTTAATGACAGAAGGGTCTCTCTGTAATTTCAGCTCTATGGGAGAGTGGTCTGACCACAATATGAGTCCAATATCAGTGGAGACAGTATTCCTGAGTACAGGATTTTTAATAAAAATATGAGTTAACCTTATAGGAGTATTATGTACAGTATGTACACATAAGTGCTCTCCACTCATTGAAAAGATAAATTTGCCTAATCAATTCACAAAAATGTTTGGATTGTCAGAGAAAACAACAACAGCAAAATAAATATGATCCCACAGACAATACATGTGACAATGCTCTGATGATTTCCATCACCCAATGATGTGCAAGCAAAAATAGTTTATTTTTTATTTTTCTTGCATGTGAGTATTCCTTGCAAAGTAAATTTTCACCACATTCACTAGGCTAATGGAAACATTCCATTGCAAAGTGAACAGCCTATTTGCCATTAGTAAATCAACCCTATAGATTCAAGACTTTGGTATTGGTTTGAGATGCTTCTGAGATCAGACCTGCATTTGACCTGCTTTAATTGGGTTTTGCATAGCCTATAGGAATGCTCGAAGCGAATAAATACCCATCAATCCAGGTCCTAATCTTGCCCCTGTGCAAACTGTTACTAAGATCTCATATTGCAAATGCAGCTCAGTTTTGGGGAAAAGAGGTTTTAAAACTAGAATGAGTGCAGAAAAGGGCAATTCAATTAATAAGGATCACAAAGAACCTCATCCATGAGGGACGATTCTGGAAACAACTGAAGCAATGTTTACATGTAGACGATGCTGTGTCATATTTAATTTATTCCGTAAAAAAATTGCATTAGCCCTGAAAAACCAAGCATGAAATCTTATATTAGAAAGCAACTCCATCTCACATTTTATTGGATACACTAAGGGGAATTTACTAAAACTGGGGAAGATACAATCTGGGACAGCTATGCATGGCACCCAATCAGCTTTTAGCTTTCATTTTCTTAACTGAAACTTAACTGAACAAGCTGAAGATGCTGATGGGCTGCCATGCACAGCTGCTCCAGATTTTGTCTACTCCAGTTTTAGTAAGTTACCAAATGGTGTATGTTATCATTGCTTTTTGAACAATTCAACTGAATAAGTTCATTATAGACAGGAATTGTTTCCTGTCCATTTCTCAAATTACTATTGTGGAATTTATAATGATCACATACACACCCAAGATACTTTGGATGTTCTAAAATGTTACCAGAATAGTTTTTTTTTTTTACAATTTAGGCCTCTGATGCACTGAAAAACACAGGGTATTTTTTCCCTTACAACTTTAGCTGTTTTAATTTTGGTACACAGAAAAGTTAATATAAAAAGTCTTACATTAATTAATGTCAGCTGAGTTCCTGGGCAAACTCTATTCACAGATAACACCAGTCTAATAATTTGCTTCCTTGCTGATCATTAAATAGATAGCATCTATTCTAATTGTTGAACTGCCATTTCTTATCACTTAATTTACTTGTTTACATTAATTTCTGTAAAACTGTTAGAGAACATTTCTCACTGTCCTTTAAATAACACTGAACATTTGAACCAACTCATAGGCGAATAAGGACAATAAGTAACAGGCAAATGTTAAACTATTAAAATATAAATATATTACATTTTTTCCCAAAGCAGCAACCGACTCTGCATACATAAATAGAATTCAGAGTAGATAATTCTTAGGCCTCATTCACACATCTATATGGCGTGCAAGCATGTGCAGAGACCTGCTCCTGGGCAGTAACAGGTGCAACGTGAAATTGCATGCAGCCGTGTGCACATCTCTACAGGGGGATGCGGCTACACATCGGTCTGTGTGCAAGCGTGGGTGCCTGGACCTGCACAGATCTGCAGGTTCAGGTTGGCATGTAGCCATGTGCAGCTGCATATAGCTGTGTCCTCCCATAGGAATACAGTAAGGGAAGGTTATAACCCCTGTCAGCTTTTGTTTTGCCATCTGTGTCCCATTGGGGCAGGGGCTGACTGGCAACATTTAGCCCAGGGGGCAAGTACAACCCAGTGGCCCATGGTGCAGCTACTTGCCCCCCCCCCTCCCACTCTGCCTCTTCCCCCACCTTCTCCCCGCCCGTCTGTCACTTTTGCCATCCATGTAACAGTAGTGTGAATGTATTTATCGGTTTAGGAAATGTAAAGCACACTGGTAGTGGAGAGAAGCCTCGTCAGGGCTGTGCGCGTGCATGTCTGCTGCGACCCTGGTAGTTCTGCCACTAACTCAGAAATACATTGTACAGCATTGCAGAATGGCATTGGCTACAATTCCAAGTAATACATTACACAACAATGCAGAATACCATCAGCTATAGAGGACTATGAATCCCAGCAATAATGACTACCAACAGCTATAGAGAACTACAATTCCCAGCAATACCATTATACACTAATGCAGAACAGCATCAGCTATAGAGGACTACAAATCCCAGCAATACATTACACAGCAATGCAGAATAATATGAAGCTACATACTCTGTTGCTCTGGGTACTCCGCCTGATGTCTAAAGGGTCTCAGGTGGGCTGTGCAGGCTCTCACCAGGGGTCCAGAGAGTTTCATGGGTGCGTGTGTGTGCAGCAGAGGTGGCTCCCTAATTAGGCTCTCAGGTGGCCAATGCAGACCGCCAGGTGGTCAGTGCGGCCTCTCTGCTCCAAAACAAATGGCTCCAGTGATGGACTACTAGTTTGTATTGAGATTGTAGTCCATCACAGGAGCAAGCTTGCAAGCAAGCAAAATGGCACCGGCTATAGAGGACTACAAATCCCAGCAATAAATTATACAGCGCAATGCGGAATTCCACCAGCAATAATGTACTATTGCTGGGACCTCTATAGCTGGTGGTATTCTGCATTGCGCTGTATAGGGGACTACAAATCCCAGCAATACATTATACATACAGTGTATAATGTATTGCTGGGATAGTGAGATGCGTAGTCCTCTATAGCTGACGGTATATTGCGCTGTACTGTATATTATACCATCAACTATAGAGGGCTACAAATCCCAGCAATACATTATACATACAGTGTATAATGTATTGCTGGGATAGTGAGATGCGTAGTCCTCTATAGCTGGTGGTATTCTGCATTGCGCTGTATAATGTATTATTGCTGGGATTTGTAGCCCTCTATAGTTGATGGTATAATATACAGTACAGCGCAATATACCGTCAGCTATAGAGGACTACGCATCTCACTATCCCAGCAATACATTATAGAGCGCCATGTGTGGAAAAGTGCAGGCTTTACTGAGCAGTCTTCCAGCAACTTGCTTCTGAGATCGAGCCTGTCTGTCGTCCTTGGATCCACTGACAAGCGCGGCCTCCCGTCTCCCGCGCTGTTAGAAGCTGCATACGGCGTGTGCTGGTTACTACTTAAACCAGCGCGCGCTGTGTGCAGCTTCTGAGAAGATACACTATTACCATAGAGAGGAAGCCGGCTGCGCATTTTGCATCGCTCCCGCTACGCTAATAGCGTATCTTCTCAGAAGCTGCACACAGCGCGCGCCAGTTTAAGTAGTAACCAGCACACACCGTATGCAGCTTCTAACAGTGTGGGAGACGGGAGGCCGCATTTTTGGTGGATGCAGGAATCAGGTGAATATAAAAAAAAAGTTTGTTTTATGTTCTCGGGGATATTGCCCTGCCCCCCGTCCCAGTCCGCCCCTGCATTGGGGGATTTTCCACCTCATAGCCAAAACAGGAAGTAAAAGGAAATCCCTCCAAAGAGACAGAAATCCCTGGTGGCCAGCAGGGTCACCAGTACTTCTATTCAAGTTCTGCTGACAACCCAAAATGTAGCGGTCTATTCACATAGCTGCCGAAAGGATCCAGCCGTAGCTTCAGCTGATCCTTCTGCTAGCTTCGGTTGCGGGAGCCCTTCGGTTCAGTCGAGCCAAAGGGCTGCTGTACGGGTTTTTCACTATAGCCCTTACAGCACCCGAAGGTGGCCGAGCGGCTCAGCCGAGCCGAAGGCATTTGCTTCAGCTCCACTGAGCCGAAGTGTCAGTCAAAGCGGGGCAAACAGCCAGCCGAAGGCCGGCCTTTCGCCTCGCAAATGACAGCTGGAATGAGCCAGCGGCGATGTCATGGCTGGCTCTGCTCAGTTGTTATGAAAAGCTCAGCGACCCAAATGACCTGGGGACGCTTAACTGTCATTAAACAACTGGGCGGAGCTGGCCGTAACGTCATGGCCGGCTCTGCCCAGTTGTTGTTTATTGGCCGGGACCTGCTAGAAGAGTCTAGCAGGTGCCGGCCAATAGGAAACAGTTGGGCGGAGCTAGCTAGCTCCGCACAATTGTTTTTTTCTATAAAAAATCTTTATTTATTTTTTAATTTTTCACTTTATTTACATTTTCAAATGATTTTTTCAACTTTTTAAAAACTATTCTTATAGATTTGCTATTCTGCTTGGTACCACAGAGGTACTGAGCAGAATAGCCGAGTCGAATGCCGCTTGGCAACATTCGACTATTCACTCACTGCAGTTTGGCCCCTATTGGAAAATAGGGGCGAACAGCGGCAAGTGAGCTGCCGGTGCTTCGGCTCAGCCGATCCAGATGTTAGATCGGCTGAGTCAAAGTCCTTCTGCACCTCAGCTCAACTGAAGATGCAGAGCATCTTCGGCTGACTGAAGTGCAGCCGGACGCAGCCGATCTACGGCTGATTTCAGCTGATGTATTGCTGAGTAACCGACCCGAAGTGAAGTTAGTCGAACGCTGTTTGGCTATTCACTTGAGGCTTGTAATGCTGATTTCAGCCGTATATGGGCTGAAATCAGCTGTACATCGGCTTGCTTCGGCTGGCTTCCGGTCGGCCAAACATGCTCAGCATGGTCGGCTGACCTGAAGTGCAGAAGGAGTTTGACTCAGCCGATCCAACATCTGGATCAGCTGAGCCAAACCTGCCTCCTGCAGGCTACTCGCTGCTGTTTGGCCTATTCTCATAGGGGTCGAACCGCAGTAAGTGAATAGCTGAATGCCGCCCAGCAGAATAGAAAAACAGTAAAAAAAGTTTTTTAAAAATAGAAAACTATTGGGTGGAGCAAGCAGTGACAGCTAGCTCCGCCCAACTGTTTTCTATTGGCTGGGACCAGCTATCATTAGAATGAGAGCTCGGCAGAGCCAGCGGTGATATCAAAGCCGCCAAAGCTGTAGAAGCCTGAAGTGAATAGCCGAACAGCGTTCGGCTAACTTCACTGCGGGTCGGTTATTCAGCCATACACCAGCTGAAATCAGCCGTACATCGGCTGCCTTCGGCTGCACTGCAGTCAGCCGAAGATGCTCTGCATATTCAGCTGAGCTGAAGTGCAGAAGCAGACAGCTGGCTTTGGCAGCTTTGTGAATAACCCTCATAGTGAACCTAGCATTAGACATGTGCACCGGCAAAAACATAATTTTGATTTGTTTCATTTTGATTCGGATAGTGCGTTATTAAATTTTTCGGGATTCGGGTCCGAAAGTCAATTCGTTTCGAGATTCGGACAAAATTCGTTAGCGGTAGTGTGTACGAATTGTCGTTTCCGTTTCTGCGTTCACAAACGTAAATTCGTGCTGACTATCGCTAACGAATTTCGTCCTAAATTTAGTTTCAAAAAATTCGGATTCGTTTTCATTCGTCATTTCTGTTATTCGGAAATTCGGTGACATCTGAATCTCTGAATAAGGAAATTTTGTCCGAAAACAAATTTTTCCGAAACGAATCACACATGTCTACCTAGCATATGATTTTTGAAATAAAATATATATACAGTATATCTGCCTGGGTTTGTCCATCTAAAACATCAGTTTTCAGTTTTAAAGAGAAAAATGTAAATGTAATAATGTGTTTAATAAGTGTGTGTACTTTTCAAGAATAGTGGTAATGCACAATATTGTAGGCTCACCCCATGCAGTTCTAATATGCCAAGACTTTGCTGGGTGTAATGTGGAGTTCCTTCAATGCTTCAAAAACTGTATTTTATTTTTTGACCTAAGGTTAAATTAACCCTCTTTTGAAGTCTGGTGTTCTGGGTTTTAGTAGGCAGAGTATTAGCATCAGTTTACAAAGCCACATCAATTATTTTAAAACAAGAAACAATAAAGTAATGTGCACAGAGCAAGAGGTATCATTAGGCCCATTAGGCACACTGAGTTTAGTGAATGAGAAGCTCTTCTGACTTCCATCATCAAATCATGTGCAGGCAAATACTGTTTTTTTTCCTTGCACATGATTAGATATTCTTTGCAAAGTGAATTTGAACATATTTACTAAACTAAGGTAAAACTGCCTTGCGAAGTGAACAGCCTACTTGTCTTTACTAAATGAGCCCATTTATCTCAGAAAACACAGCAGGCACTAAAAAAGATATCCTAGATGTGACTATATACAGACTTGTTGAACAAATGTATTTGCAACATACAAAATCATTAAATTAAAACCTAGTATGAGCTCTCTTACCACTTACTATATTTAATGCACCATATAAAGCCTGTGAACGGTTGTTAAGAAATGTAAGAAACACTCTAAGCTCACAACGAGTTACTGAATAATACCATCTAACAGCAAAGTTGATATATACAGTATGTGTGATACCCAGGTTTGAGAGCTCTTGAAGCAAGGACCTGATGAGGTACTTATAGCTCTACAGTGCAATACTAACAGTTATAACAGTGCAATACTATAATGCAGAATATAGAAAAAAGAAATCTAATTACAAAGACATTACTATATGGGTATTGTACTAGCAACATTTGTGTTAAAATAAGGTTTATGAAGCACAATAATCATAGTAAGACCATACATTGGTAAAAGGGATGGAATGAGAAATTAAATGTGAGCAATGTGTCAGTGAAATGACAATTAGATAAGCCTGAGTAATTTTATATAATGTAGAAAAAGGTATACGTACATTGACAGAGAATATGTGGTTAACTACCTCCAGTGTTCAGCTTCAATCAAGTACTTTCACCATAGCACAAGGTTCAGAAGATTTTGGTCACGCATCTCTTTTTCAGAGGTAAAGAGTGCTATTTATTGCTGCTAGAGCTGTATGGCAAATATGGTTGCACTGTGTGGGTTGGCAAATATGGTTGCACTTTCAAAATACAGGGGGTCATCCTCCCTGACTGCTCAAAGTGTAAAATTGCTATTGGGGTAAAGTTAAAGCTTTGCAAAAAATGTGAATGGTGAGGCCCCTAAAAAGAGGAGTGAGATTTTCTGAGAGCTCCCACTACTGTAAGCATAGAGCAGATTGTTCTTCTGCCACACAAATAGATCACCAGAGATTCCAAAAACATCTCTAGGTGTTGTCCTTTAGGCTGCTCACCCCTTGCCTGTATGTTGCATCTTTGAAGTCTGATTTTTTTTTAGTCCTCAGACTTGTTTTCCTTGCCATTAACCCTGGTTTGCAGATTGCTCACATTTAATAGAAGCCATACTTTTTCTTTATACATTATGTTCAGTAAAAATCAAATATACCTTTTATGAAATATTGCATATTAATGTTTCATGTTTGCAATTTGCAGGTTTACTTAGATCTATGCAACACAGGAACTTGTACATTCCCACCTGCATTTTCACATCATGCAAGATCACATCTGCCAATGGTTGGAATATTTGGAATTATTTCTTAATGGCCCCCCAACACACCTAGCCATTGAATGTGTGTTGCCTCATACCGGAACACATGGTGACTTATTACCATGTATGTGGTGTGACACAATTTGAAAGAAAAGGTTTATGCAATCCTTTGGTGTGATTTGAATGTTGTAGGCAGCCAATCAAATGAATGGCTTGCCCTACCACCGTACTAACCCTTTGGGCAGGAGTTAAAGTCTGTTCAGCTGCTGTTGTGCTAATAGATAGACTGAAATGGGGGACAGCAGCTAAATCTTAATCAGTGGATTAACAGTCTACCAGAAAGCCTTTAAACTGATTAGCAGGCCTATCTGGCAGGTTAAATGGGCACCCAGGATTATGATTGATGTGTGGATATCCTCAGACTGGGAGCTATAGTTAGCAGTTTAAAGGAGCTGCATTCTTTTTTTCTGACCCTTATAAGCCTTTTAGTTGCATTTTCTTGGTGGTGCCATAATATCAGAGTGGTGTAAAGTTTTCCTGGTTTGAATGGAGTGGATCTCTCCACACAATGGCTACTCTGATAGTGTTGTTTGATAACACAATAGGGGACCTCTCTCAGCGTATGCCCTACTTCATTACCCTAACTCCAATGCAGTTGGGTTAATACATAAAAGAATCTGATTGCTATTTTAGTTACCATAGCAAATGAGGCTAGTATTACTCAGATTTGAGCCCCAAGATGTGCCAAAGGGCAGATGCTGTTACAGTATTTTAAAATGTTCCTAACTAAAATACCAGCAATACCTAGAAATGTTGAAAACATACTTTGTTACTCCATCTTGAGCATCAGAGTTTAAAAATATTCTCTCTATACAGAAACCTATATAAGTGTTAAAAAGTTTTATGAACACTTTACGCTGAACTGAAGACTGTTGACATGAAAAGATAAATTAGCTGTAGCTGGCCTCATTAGTAGACAAGAAGAAAATGCTTGTAACGAAATCTACAGGTTAGATAAGCCAGGCAAAGTGAAGAAATACAGCACAAGACTAAACAAAACAGAACTAATAGATCAGAGAGTACAACACAGACAGAGGTTCCACTCTGCATTTATTTATACTGGGCTATGATAGGTAACTTGGCAAGGCCAGCTGTCATAACAGCTGTTATAAATGCTTGGATGCTGTAAACAATAGGATTTGCTAGCTAGCTTTATAGCTCTTTGTCCTTTTGTAAGGAATTCATACATAACTGTGTTCTTAAAAAAAGGTACTTAAAAGTCATTACTTTCAACAAATATAATTTTAGGAAAAGGACAGAGCCATTCAAAACATTTACTTATGATACTATATATCTATAATTACTGTTTTCTAGTACAGCCTACAAATATAGATAGAGTCATTTATTTAAAATAGCATGCAGCTGCTACAGAGATTTTGACAATTAGTCCAAGGTATGAATGTAATGCGTAAAATGTAATTCTGTGGTATAAGGCCTAGTGAAGACCAAGAAAAGGTTTTCTTAAACTAACAGTGGCCAAGAAGTTTGAAGACTTACCTTTAAGTTAAAATAAGTAGCTATGGGGGCGTGGCCAAGCAATGGAGCCGTAGAGACGTGTGTGTGCTGAGCTCTGCTCCCTAACAGACCCACTACCGCTCACTGACTGCAGCAAACACACAATACTCCACATGTACGGTACCCGGAGGTCCCGCAGATCAAACCAGAAGACCACCCGACGGATATACCTGGCTACTTCTCCCCCGCGGCCACGAGATCCCAGGCAGCCTCTCCGGCGCACATGGCGTTAACCGGCCATCTTGCCTCCCACGGGACGCGTCTTTCCCGACAGGGCCCTGCGGCACCGGCTACAGCCCTCTCTCCCGCGGAGTCCTCAGCGCCTGGCCACTCTCCCATCCGGTCGCCAAGACTGCTGGACTCAGCCTCACAACATGCGGATGACGCCCCGCAGATGTCTCTGGCCTTGACCGCCATGCTCGGTGACGACATCAGGGTGCTCCTACAGTCACTGGCCACGAAGGAGGACGTGAACCGCCTCGCTCAACAGGTAGAGGGGACCCTGCACAGGGAAATAGAGGGGGTGGCACAGGCGGTAACTGGCCTGGAGACCAGGGTGACTGAGGCAGAAACATCGCATGGGGGCCTGCTGGCACGTGTCACTGCCCTAGAATCGACCACTGCGGCCCACAACAGGGCTTATGCCCTGCTATATTTGAAACTGAATGATGGTGAGAACCGGAATCGGTGGAACAATGTCCGCTTAAGAGGGATCCCAGAATCTACTATAGGGGTGACCTGAGAGCGTCCGTCCAAGGCATCCTTAACCACTTGCAGGACCGTGACCCCTCAACACTCATCGAAATGGACCGGGTACACAGAGTCAACGGTTCAGGGGGCCCAGATCGCGCACGTCCAAGGGATGTACTATGCCGGATACATTTCTATGTTCAAAAAGAGGCCATCATGCGGCAAGCCTGGGCCAAGAAAAACGTGTACTTTGATGGGGCAGAGATCACAATCTTACCAGATTTGTCCAGACACACTCTTTATCTCATGCGCCTGATACGCCTGCTGCTCACACATATCACTGAGAATGGGGCGACTTACAAATGGGGCCACCCCTTTCACCTTCAAGTGCAAAAAGCTGGTACTACCTTTCTTCTGATGACCCCTGAACAACTCCCTGAGTTATTCGATTTTCTGGGCTCAGACCCCATAGAGGTCCCGTATTGGCTCCTTTCTCCTGAGGCCTCCAGGCCTAGACCTGCCAACAGCCCCCAGAGGCTTCACAGAGGACGCTCTCGCTATCGGGACAGAGGTGACCGGCCCAGGGACCCCGCGTCCCACGAGGACTGAGAAAGCCTCGCCTAGTCCATGTCACTGGATACTTGTTTTTCACTGACGCTCGCTGCGTCATGGTTGAAGCCATGACAAGGATACCAGCCCGTCGCCCAGAGCCTCACACAGATGGGGAAGAGCCTACCAGCACGACACGGGATCATCCACCGGCCCCTGAACCCAAGGACTGGATTTGGACGGTTGGACCCTACTCCTCCTCTTTTCTCCGAGAACTCTTGGAACCACCGGATTGCCCTCCCAAGCCGACTCCGGCCACCTGTAGTCACCCCTGCTCACCGTTCCAGCCTGCGGACCCTCTCCCACCCCCCCCCATCCCCTTCAGCCCCGCGGATCAAGACGTATCCTTATGGACTGACCCTCTCCTGGGGTCTTCTCACAGACGCGCACGTTACACTAGTACACAAGCTTAACCTATTGTGGACACCTGTTTTATAACCCTTTACCATTGCAGGTTCCTTCGGATCGACTAGCAACATTACCGGGTCATGCCTTTGGTCTAACTACTATGTAGTTAGTAGTGTGTAGGTATGTTTTACCCAGGGTCTGTTAGTAGGGGCCGCACGAGTCAGGTTACCTCTGTACACTTCCCACACCCTGAGAGGGAACATGGGCCGGCGGCCTTGCATGTCACTGTAGCACTATGAGGGGTGACTTGCTGGTTTGTCAACAGCTATCCGATGCCCGGTGCCGCATGGCTCGATGCCCGGGAGGTTCACCCCAACTCCTGGACCTCGGACCATCCCGGTAACCCGACTGCCGTAAGGGGAGGCTGGCTCTGGCGGGAGGTTTAATAACACTGGGAGGAGGGAGGAGGAGGTGGAATAGTTTTTTCTGTTCATTTGTATTCTCAATGGTTGAAATGTTATTAAGATATTGTTGACCGGGCCTGAGCGAGCTGGCGGGCCATCACCCGCCTACCAAGGTTGGTTACTAGTTTGGGTGCTGTATGTCGGGGTTAGAACCCTGAAGTGGGTATCACGGGAGCTTCCTTGCTTTACATTCCCCCACTTAGATTTCCTCCTCGCCTAGAGCATTGAGGACTGTTTTAGCACTAACTACCTGTTTTCTGTATTGATTTTTGTCTCTGCCCTGTTTTACCCCCCTGCCTACCTGGTGTGGGCAACTGCCCTTTCCCTCTACCCTTCTTCTTTCTGTGCACGCTTCTCCCTCTTACCTTTGCCAGTCGCCCTTCCAGACGGCAGACATGGCCCGCCGGGTGGATGGAACGATGAAATCACTCCCCACGAAATTCTTATCCTGGAACGTAAAGGGTCTCAATGTCCCGGAAAAGCGGTCCAGGGTCCATGGGGATTTGTGGAGACACGGGGTACAGGTAGCTTACCTTCAGGAGACACATTTTCAGTTGGGCTGCATCCCGAGACTCTCCGACCAACGCTTCCCATTTGTGTACCACAGCTCATCACCAGCCGGAAAAACCCGAGGGGTCAGTATATTAATTGCCAAATCTTCGGGCTGGCAACACATCTCCACGTCGGGGGACGAGGAGGGCAGATACCTGTTTGTAAAGGGCCGTTTTTATGGCTCGCTAATGACCTTGGCCAACATTTACGCCCCCAATTCTGGTCAGATCTCCTTCATGGAGGAATGTCTCCTGGCTCTCTCAGATTTCACAGAGGGGATTCTTGTTGTGGGCGGCGACTTTAATGTTGCCCCTGACCCACAACTAGATGTCTCCCGTAATGCCTCCCACCTCTCTTACGCATTTCTTAGAAAGTTGTGGAAGACCCTGCATGCAGAACCATTGGTTGATGTGTGGCGGCTTATGCACGCTCGGGAGCGGGACTATTCCTTTTACTATGCCGCAAACAGTTTACTCGCGGATCGACTACTTTCTTGTCAGACAGCGTGACCTGCAAAGAGTGCGCCACTCTGCCATAGACGTCATCACAATATCTGACCATGCCCTGATCCTGATCGACGTACTGCTCCATTCGGAAGGACCCAGACCATGGCACTGGCAGTTGAACAACCTCCTTCTTGATGACGCCCAACTGATTGTCCGCGTCAAGCAGGATCTCACTCACTTTTTGCGACATAACCAGATCCCAGAGTCCTCACCTCTCTCTATTTGGGAAGCCCACAAGTGTTGTGTGCAGGGTACCCTCATAGCTCGTGCCTCCCATGCGAAGCTAAAACGATCCGAAACGATCTCTTCGCTGCTGACTCAAATTAGCAACCTGGAGTCCAGCCACAAACAAACCCTCGCAAGAGCGGTGGAGGCTGAGCTCTGAACGTTACGTCAGCAACTAAATGACATTCTGTTAGGTAAGATCAAGGCGAAACAGGTGAGGGTCAAACGTTCCTCCATGCGACGCTCAGGGCGGTCGGGTTCGGGAACAACCTCTGCAGTTGGATATCGGCAATCTATTCTACCCCCACGGCCCGGGGGGTACTCTGCCTACTTTCCCTTAAGCAACGGGATGCGACAGGGATGCCCGCTCTCACCGTTACTTTTTATCCTAACGCTGGAACCCTTACTTTGCAGAATTAGAGATAACCCGAATATCGCGGGACTACTCCATGGCCCAAAGACGCACAAAATAGCGGGTTACGCTGATGACCTCCTGTTCATGCTGACCAAACCTACGCTCTCCCTTCCGAATCTCATGGTCGAGCTGGAGACCTATGGGGAGTCCTCAAACTTCAAAATCAATTTTCAGAAATCCGAGGAACTTAACCTCACGGTGACCCACTCCCCTCTCATGGGCCTCCAAGCGGCCTTCCCCTTTCGCTGGTCCGCTTCACACATCACCTACCTAGGGACGAAACTGCCCGAATCAGTCGCCAGGGTTTTTTAACTTAACTTCCCACCGCTGCTCTCCGAACTTAGACGCGATCTCTCCAAGTGGTCGGGTCTTGGTTCGGGAGGAACAGCGTATTGAAAATGAATATTCTCCCACGATTACTCTACCTGTTCCAAACCTTAACAGTACACATCCCCATGTTATTTCTGAAGTTAGTGCGGAGGGATTTTACCTCCTTTCTGTGGGCGAACGGTGCCCATAGACTGAACAAGTCCCTACTGACACTGCCCAAGTCTAGAGGGGGGATCGGATTTCCAGACCCTATTCGTTATCACCTGGCCGTGCATATGGCCCGTGCTTTCGAATGGTGTAACGTGTCTTCCGACAAATGCTGGCTACAATTTGAACAGGCAGTCTCCCCCTTACCATTGACAGGACTGCTCTGGATCGCGTCGCCCCTGCCCAGGGAAATACTACAACACCCACTTATCGGTGTCACGATACGAGTGCTTAAGAAGACACCCGCGCTACTCCCAGACAGTACCCCACACTATCATGTCGCCAATTGTGGGTGACCCGACCTTCGCTCCCAGTCTCACCGACGGCTCCTTCATGCGCTTAGTGGAGGCTAATCGCTTCCGGATTGGACATTTCCAACCCATCAAGGATTTCACCAACCTAGACTCGCTTAGGGGCTTGATTGCTCCTCCACTGTTGCCTTGGCAGGCCCTACAACTCCGCAGCTATCTTTCTAGACTTAACGTGTCCCTACCTCCACGTACAGTACTGACACCATTTGAAGACGTCTGCTTGGCAGGTGGTTATGTGGATCATGGCTTGTCCAAGGCATAGGCCCTCACGACACTGATGGCCGACCAGACTGAACCTGGCTTTTTGGCTAAGTGGGAAAGAGACCTAGACACTACGTTCACCCAAACCCAAAGGGATTACATACTTCACTTTGCGCACAAGGCCTCAATAGCTAGTTCCATACAGGGGACTGGCTACAAACTGCTCACCAGATGGTGAGCCAACCAACCAAGCTCCATAAAATGTTTCCTCAGACGCCTCCGACGTGTTGGAGATGTGGACAGGAGGAGGGCTCCATTCTCCACGTGTTCTGGTCCTGTCGATGCCTCGGGGAGTTTTGGGATGCAGTCCTTCGGATAATCAACCAACTCACAGGAATGTCTCTGGTGGGGGATCCAGCCGCTATGCTGCTCCACTTGTCTCCACTGCCTAGGGCACGATACCGCAAATCCCTGCTGATACACCTAATCAACGCAGCCAGAGCTTGTGTGCCGCTGTGTTGGAAGAGTGCTACCCCACCCTCAGTGACGCTGTGGCTCCGTAAGGTAGATGAAATCTGAGTGATGGAGGAAATGACTGCTTCCTTACATCACAGAGACAGGGCATTCCGCAAAACTTGGTTTCATTGGCTTGAGTTCCTTTATTCCCCAGAATATGGTGAGCTAATGGTGGAGTGACACAGCATACCATTCTCGGGGATAACATCCTTAACGATGTGCACCAGCTGGACTGACAATCTTATCCAACGCTACCTACTGAGTTCAGGAACCGGGATGCGCTTGCACGATATATATGAATACTCATGTAATGGAGAGAATTCTGTTTTTTGTATGTTCTTGTACCTTTTTTCTTGTTATATGCAAAAACTCAAAATGAAGAATTAAAAAAAAAAATAAGTAGTTATATGTAGTTAGGATTTATCTGTGCTATTAACCAGAAATTATAGATGCACGTTTGCCCCAGGAGCATAACAAAATGACTTGGATAACAACCTGTTGTTGTCAGTGAAAACATGAAAATATCTTCTGGTTTAGGGAGGAAATTTTGCACTATAAAATGCATTATTGGACTTTTTCTTTATGGCCCACTTCACCATTAGTTACCTGGTTACCCTACCTATGTTTCTGTATACACACACACACACACAAACACACAAAGGACTTTTGTATTCAAGAATATATCAGGGTATTTTATATATCTAGATACCTAGATGGCATTATAATATGGCCTGTAGAATAGGATCTGTGACAGAAAATGTACATGATCAATTATTTACAAGGTCAAAAAAACTAAACTGTGAATTGTATGAATGACCCTGTATAGTTTGTTCTTATAAATAAATACACCATAACAAGAGCCGTTGGCAGAAATGTCATGCCATAACAGAGCTATGTAACAAATTATTTATTTAGTTGTCAGGGATGCCCTGAGCTGTTAGCAAATAATGAAGTCATTCAGAGGGTGACCTAGCAACACATGACAGGTAAACACTTAGCAATATATTTTGCTAGAAACTAAAATATATGCTAATATGCCTGAGATAGTTGGACAAAAAATCTGGAAAAATTAATTAGAGGCAAAGCTGCACAATGAAAACTTTTTTTAAATACAAAAGGCATTGTCGTTATAAATAGACACTACAAGCCTTTACTTTACTTTGCCAACATGAGAGCATATATGTAGCAAATAATGAGATATCGTGGATTATTGTCATTTGTCATTTTCAAATCTATGAAACACATGTATGGTATATTGCAAATCCCCCACAAGGCTAAAGCAAATAATGAAGTCATTTAGAGGGTGACCTAGCAACACATGACAGGTAAACACTTAGCAATATATTTTGCTAGAAACTAAAATATATGCTAATATGCCTGAGATAGTTGGACAAAAAATCTGGAAAAATTAATTAGAGGCAAAGCTGCACAATGAAAACTTTTTTTAAATACAAAAGGCATTGTCGTTATAAATAGACACTACAAGCCTTTACTTTACTTTGCCAACATGAGAGCATATATGTAGCAAATAATGAGATATCGTGGATTATTGTCATTTGTCATTTTCAAATCTATGAAACACATGTATGGTATATTGCAAATCCCCCACAAGGCTAATATGAATGTTCGTGACAAATTGGGTGTTGTTCCTACCTGGAGATCCGATGAATTCTAATTCCCCTCCTGATATTTACTTAACTGCTTGTTTGGTCCGATCCCTGACCATATTTGTACAGAAGAAAAAAGGGGAAGGTAACTCGTCATAAGATGGCGGGTTTAATAGTGGTCAATTTAAGGATCCGGACAAGCCAGTTAGTTACGTGAAAAAAATTACATTTTATTGAAAAAGAAATATACAAGATAACACATTTACTGACAATGCCACCATTAAAACCTATTAAAATTGCAGACACTATTCAATTAAATGTGGATCGATCCTCATGCACTTCTATCATTCATTCCCCCGTGAGAGGTAAGTGGCCAGTGAACTACCCACGTTGCCACCTATCTCTCCGTGAAGTTGCCCCTGCGTGTATCTGTAAACGCGGGCTATCTGGATGAAGCTGTATACCAGGGTGTAACCAATTAAAGGGAAAGTATTCTGGTAATAGTATTGCAATAGAGGTGTCAGATAAATATACAATGATTGCCTAGATATCGTACAGAATGAAATTATATACTGTGCTTTGACCATAGATAATTATGGATAGGATGGATCCTGATAGGTTATTTTTTTGATTTTGTAAAGAATGTCCTCAGATGTTTGTAAATCCTTTCCCTCTATCAATTTGCTTTTTCTTTCAGAATTCCTTTGGTGGGTGTTTCCCTGTGGGGTTAAACTTTTCCTTGGGTTAGTGTTGGCTTGTATTTAGCCGTGTGTACACTTAACCCTTTCTATCTTCTTCACCTTGGGATATCGTAGTAGAGACACCGGGATGTAATCAGGTTGTCTATTCAAACCGAGGTGGAAGGGTGGGGGTCTTATCCCATGGACAGACTACTACTGGATCATCTTATATGTCACGCCTGACTTTAACCTTCTTCCTCTCAATGAGTGTAGGATTTTGCATGTGAAGGTACAAGGCTTCACTTCAGTATAATATTCAAACAGTGTCCTTAGCGGGCATAGATAGAGGATTTTTCGTCACTCACGTTTACTGAAGTTCCTTATAGTCCGGGCGGTTTAAAGACTGTTTCCTTCCTTTGAGGTCCGATGGTCCGATTTTATGTATCCATATCTTGTTTCCTCCAAAGATTGGTTGCTGGTGGCAAATGATGTTAGGATCATATCCTGGGTGTCCTCCGTGTAGTCTGTCCGTTACTGAGAACCTCAACTTTGCCATATTCCCAATTAGGGGTTTGGTTACTTTCCCTTTAATTGGTTACACCCTGGTATACAGCTTCATCCAGATAGCCCGCGTTTACAGATACACGCAGGGGCAACTTCACGGAGAGATAGGTGGCAACGTGGGTAGTTCACTGGCCACTTACCTCTCACGGGGGAATGAATGATAGAAGTGCATGAGGATCGATCCACATTTAATTGAATAGTGTCTGCAATTTTAATAGGTTTTAATGGTGGCATTGTCAGTAAATGTGTTATCTTGTATATTTCTTTTTCAATAAAATTTAATTTTTTTCACGTAACTAACTGGCTTGTCCGGATCCTTAAATTGACCACTATTAAACCGCCATCTTATGACGAGTTACCTTCCCCTTTTTTCTAATATGAATGTTCCCCTTGAACCCTTGGGGAACAAAATGTCAAACAATATCTTGAGGCTTATAAGTATGATCTCCCTAGAGCTGGAATGCAAGGTCTAGACCTTGTAGAAACTATGACCTTCACTGTAGCTTGCCAGTCTAAGTGGGTCACTTTGTATGCAACATCTATACTATCCCAGCAATGTCTTCAAAATCTCTGGATAGAACTACCCAAGTAGACTCACCTTAGGTAATTTCATTAAAGGTTTAAAATCTATGCAGGACCTTCAGTATTTCTTTCACCATATATAACACTGACTTTGTGCAATAAAAGAAAATAGGTTTATAAAAATAAATAATCCATATAATGCACTCTCAAGTGAAGTGAAGAAGCATGCAAAAAGTAGAAATGGTATGTGGAAGCATCCCACTGTGAAGTAAACAGCCAGAGCACTACTTTAGAAAGGAGATATGCCTCCAATAAGTATTGCCTGGTTACTACACATTATTCGGGAGCCTTTGCTACTGGACTGCAGTGTTTTCTAGCCACCAGGACAACACTGCCATTCACACCAGGGGCGGACTGACAATGCATGGGGCCCCTGGGCAATATGAGATTATGGGGCCCCCTTGTGCTCCGCCAATATACAAGCCCCACTCGTGTATACATTCTTGTGTTACAAAAAAAGAAATTATTTTTCCACACTATTTTCAAAATAGCAGGTTTATTCACTAAAAGGTGGATTGCATGGGGAATTGGGAGAAGAATTTAAAAAATCTAGAATACAAACGTTTTCGAAAGCATGCTAAATGGCAGAATTTTTTTTATTTGGCTATTTTGATCTAGATTCTTCAATTCTGCCAGTTATCTTGGGTGAATTGCAGGTTAATTAATAGAGGAACTGAATAATCTAGGACTGGAGCAGGTGTTTGGGCGCATGTTGCACATGAGGTTTGCAAACCTCTGCCCCCCAGCTCCAGTCCCAGTGTGTGCGGTAAGGTTACCCCATACTTCTCTTTTATTTGAAGCCATATTTAAGCACTTATGTTATCTATGGCCAAAAAATACATTAAAAAAAGTATAAGCAAGTGGATTCAATTTTCTAAAATCTTCACCTAGTACAACCTTAGCTCTGTTTTAAAAAAATAGACTTTTACTTTACCTTCTACAATATTGGTTAAGAGGGAGGCAAAGCAATATGGTCTAAGCCCGTGGTTCTCAACTGATGGTTTGTGACCCAAAAGTGGGTTGCGACCCCATGTTCAGTGCACTAGGTGAGAGGCTCCTTTGTCTCCCCCATAGTGCAACACTGTCACTATGCTGCCGAGCTGCCATTGAAAATATGCTGCCTGATTCCAAGTGTCAGCTTGAGGTGGGGTGGGGTGAGCTGGGGGTATGGCATCCATACATGCTTTGCTTACAGCTTCCTTGTGTGACCGGAGTGATGTCACATTCTGGCTCCCGCCACCTCTATAGGGCACACAAGGGACCTGTACAGGCAAAGCACATATGGATGGAGCTCCGTCACAGCACAGCAGCCCACAATGAACCCCCATACCTCCAAAATTTTTGGGAGTGTGTATGTGTGTGTGAGAATGTCTGTGAGTGTGTGATATTGCGTCTGTGATTGCGTGTCTGTCAGTGTTCTAATCACAAACTACCACGCAATCCCACCTACTGTTCGTTTTGATGCGGGAGGTGCATTGCGTTGCCATTCATCTGAAGTCTTCCAATTATTTTGACACCTGAGGCTTTGCTGAAAAAGTCCCATATTAGTGATCCTGCTGGGAGCTTCACTCTCTCTATCGGTCCTGAAGATCACTATCACTGCATCTAAAAGGAAGTGAAAATCCAAACTTTTGAGCTGCCACCAGAACAGTAAGTTCTGCAAAGGAAAGTCTTCCAGTCATTGCACTGATACTATCTAAGCCATCATTCACACCTGAGTGATATCAAATATGTGCGATTTGTGTAGCACATTTGTGCACTTTTTTTGTGCATTTGTATGCGTGTTTAACATGTGTACATTAATTTGCATGTTTTTGTGAGCAGATTGTGAAACATTGATGTAAATGGAAAAACAAACATTACCACTGGAAATCCGGGGTGTTACACCCCCTTACTGTCCTGGCCATTTTTCCGTATTCATCGCTGCGGTACTTTGACTTTTTATTCCGTCATGCAATGCTGTATTGAAATGAATTTTAATACTATACTAAGGAAAAACTACAGTAAATTTTGGGGGAACAAAAACTGTTTCCCCTATATTAAATTATGAAACATTTAATAATACCCAATTTTTTTGTAAAATATAAAAGACAGGGTCACGTCAGGTAAATAGACACCAAACATGCCATACCTTAAAATTGTGCGCGCCCGTGAAACCTCAAAAAACTACAATGCCCAAAATTGGCCATAGGCAACGCTTTACAAGCTTTTACCGCTCATCAGTTTAGTGTTAGCACTGATTGATGGCCCTAGAATAAATGCTTTCACTCCGACGTTTGCAGCGATATGTAACGAGTGTAGCACAATTGACGTTTCTGCACTTTGGCGCATCTGATGCGTATTTACATTTATATATGGGTATACGTGGGGGTGGGGGACTTAAAAAATGTTTTTGTTTTTTTAACATTTCTTTATATGTGACTTTTATTTTTTTTTACACTCAATGTGATTGCTATCACATAGGAGGATAACAATCCCCCTATATGATAGCACAGGCACACTGACAGGTCCTCTTTATGGAGACATTAGGGGTCTCTAAGACCCCTAATGTCACCGGGGGACCACAAAAGAAGCTGATGAAGCAGAGATCTGATTC
Source organism: Nanorana parkeri (assembly GCF_000935625.1). Taxonomy (NCBI): domain Eukaryota; kingdom Metazoa; phylum Chordata; class Amphibia; order Anura; family Dicroglossidae; genus Nanorana; species Nanorana parkeri. The sequence goes on along the minus strand of NW_017306638.1, from coordinate 1,889,829 downwards.
ACCAGCTTCTTCTCTCTGGCTATAGCAGACAGATGACTGACAGGTGAATGCGGAAGTGATATATTACACATCACTTCCGTATTCACACTACAAAGGGAGATCAGCAAGCAGAAAGGTGCTGATCTCCCTCCCAGCTTACCTCCTGACACCCTCCCAAGCCAGTCCCGGGCTGCAGATGGGGCAGCGGATCCCAGGATTGAAGGTGAGGTTTCATGAGGGAGGTGGCGGCGGGACAGCAGTACTGCGCGAGGGGGGGTGGTGCGCATGGCAGCACATACAATCGATTGGACGGCTACAGAGCCGCCCATCGCTTGTATGTGTAACAGCCGGTAATGGCTGTTTACATTCAACTGTTTTTTTTCTGCCCGTATGTGCACGCTAGAGGGCAATGGCAATTAAGTCAATGGCACCGCAGCCATGCCCCCCCTGGCCTCAGTTTGATTGCCCACACCGGAACACGTGGCATATCAATGCCTGTGTTCCGGTCCGATGCGATAAAAAATAAAAAAAGTACATGCAGCATTTTTTATGATCACACCGAACCAGAATGCATGCATTGATGTTCCACGCATTATGGTGCAGGCGATTGCACTGTGGCCAGGGGGCGTGGCTGCGGTGCCATTGACTTCAATGCACCAACATGCCACCTCACGCCCCAGAACGCAGTAAGCTGGCCGGGATGCACCGAATCGCACTGGGGCTTGTGCTGGGCTGGAATGCACTGGGGCTGGTGTGAACTAGCCCTACTTCCTGTCTTGTCTGCAGGATGGAAAGTGAAGGGAAATCTCTCCAAGGAAATGCAAACAGCAAAAAAATAAAGGGAAGAGGGATTTTAACTTTTTTTCTACATTAAAAAGAAGAGTTTGGACTTTATACTAACAACAACTGAACCCAAACACTGCAAATCCTGTGAAATATTTCAGGTCAATCAATCACAGCTTAAAAACAGGACCACAGGCTCTGCCAGCCATTGAATACATCAAGTGCAGAACAACTGCTCATCATCACTATTATCCAGCAGTACCTGAATGTAGATATCATGGTGGCTTTGCATGTGCTGGAAGAGCTGTGGGAGAACGTCAGACAGGTGATCTCTGTTTCTGGTGCAGGGCTGAGATGTTGCAGGTCCAGGGGCACTTCCTTCTAGTCTGCCCCCAAGGCCCCTTCACACGCTACAGACAAGCAGCATCCCCGGCATCCCTCTAGTTGCAGAGGCTGCTGACTCATCCCCTCCCTCACACAGTGAGGGAGCTAGAGCAGGTACTGGACGAGCTGTATCTGCTACATGGTAGCAGAGGAGGCAGGCACATAGAACTGAACGGCCGTGCACGCAGCACTTCCACGATCGGCAAGAGGTCAGCGGCGGCTCAGTGACGGGCCACGTCATTGCCGTGGGCCCTCGGGCAAGGCCCGAGTGCCTGAATGGTCAGTCCGCCCCTGATTCACACATCTAGAAGCATCCCAGTGACAGCCACAGAAAAGTGTGCTGACTGTTTAAGTCACAGGCTGCTCACAGTTGTGCTGATCTGCTTCACTTTGGAGTGCATTTCATGGGTTGGTGCTATGTGAAAACCTGATTTCTTTTATTGCACCAGGTTGATGCATTGCATTGTTAGTGTGTGCATTGTTTTAGTGCTGGGCTATCCCAGTCTTAAAGTAGTATTACATTCTTACATTTTTTTTCAATAATGAATCCAGATTAGCAAATATATTTTCCCAGCAAATATTCCTAAATGCACATAATATTACTGGATATTGGGTTCTTTTAGGTGTATTAAACACCAGAGATTGTTGATCCAGGGAAAATCCGATTGCCTTATGGGATCAGGAAGGATTTTTTTCCCCCTGTTGGAGCAAATTGAACAATGCTTTATAGGGTTTTTTTTGCCTTCCTTTGGATCAACAGTGGGTAATTGTGGGCATAGCGTTCTGTTTGGGCTTTTCTTCTTTTTTTATATCTCTGTAGGCTGAACTCGATTGACATGTGTCTTTCTTCAACCTGACTAACTATGTAACTATGTAGCAAAGTGTTTCTTAAAACTTTTGCTTAAGCACTTACATTCATCATGTTGCCGAACCACTGAATCTGACTCTCTTAGCTCCACTTCCCTGAACTTTCTGTCTGGTACAACATCACCAAGGACAGGCAGTCTCCAGCAGCCATCCATCTACTAGCTTGGAGAAGGTTCATGGGAGGTGCAGGGAGGAGGGGAGTGGCTTGCCCTGCTGTGCCTGTTTTTGGAGACACACACAGCTTACTAGCACACACAGGGGTGGCATCATAGGACCCTGCAAGAGCAAGAAACCACCCTAAAACAGGACATCAGGGCCAGTGCTCAGGGGACCAGCTGATTCTGTAGAAAACTTTTAAACATTACTTGTAAGTGATTTCATGGGCATTTAAAGTAACTTAAAAACATTTTGACTTTAATATCACTTTAAGAAGCCAAGATACCTGTTGCAAAATGGCCAGCTTAAACTTCACATATTGCAAATGGCCAGCTTAAACTTCACTCCTTATTCAGTAATGGATCAGGAGGACTGAATTGCTGAACGGTTCTTTTCCTGTTTGGATGTGTGTAATATTTTATCCAGAAGCAACCAGTACTGTCTGGCTTCTGCTTGGTACAGTCTGATTAAGCCAGTTGCTTTGCTAGAATATAACAAAGACTACCTGACAGTCATTGTCCAAACCAAGCTAATTGCATACTATACAGTACATTTGTTTTTTCAACAGCTCCTTTTGATGACAACCTGGTAATTAGGGAGAAACCCTAAATTGACCCTGTCACCTTGCCTATGCAGGGCAAAATGATAGGGTCTGTGTAAATCCCACTCCTGGCCCACCTTATACTTGCCTTCACACCACTTCTTCTTCCCTGCCTTGGACTGCAAAATGTCTGGTACTTTTGAGCATGATAGAGCATGTGTTGCAGTGCTTGGGCATAGTAACAAATCACTAGATACAAACACTGTCACATTCTCTCTGAGTTTTGACACCAGTGACACCAGGTATATTTATGGAGGCCACTAGGAGAGGGAAGTGATCTGAGAGCACCAGGAAGGCAAGTTTTAAGTTGTCTGGAGGTTGGCTTTACACAGATCCTGTCACTTTTTCCTGAATGAGTAAGGTGACAGGGTCACATTTAGTATAAAACAACGGACAAAAAAGGAACAAGCGCACTACCCAGGGGTACAAATTTGGCTGGAAAAGGTAAAACAGTGTGTGAACTCTTAGAAACAGGGAGAGGGAGCCTGTGGTAGCAAAAACAACAATGCAATAAAAATGAAAAAATAGCATATTATATAACAGGGGGGTCAGAAAACTTTTCTACGTGAAGTGTCTATTTACAAGCATTAGATAACTGTCATGCCAGCAGTGGCGTAACCAGAGTCATGGGCGCCCGGGGCAGAACATTTTTTTCGCCCCCCCCCATATTATATAAACATCCACTATCAGTGAACAATAGTGTGTTGTACACCTCAGATCAGCCCTTATTCCTGCACCTTCAGACCCCAGATCAGCCCCAATTCCTATACCATCAGAAATACATGGTGTAGAATGTGCTCTGCTTTAGTGTGCCTTAAATTACTGATGGACAACTGAATCTTAAATAAGTGTTGGGTTTAAATACAAATAGGGATATACATACATTCTAATTACAATTAAGGGAAATGGAGAGGGGATTTGGAGAGGGTTAGTAGGGATAGGAATTGAGATTAGGATCCTTCAGCTAGCAACATCATTCTCTCTCTTAATCACTCATGCCATGGCCTTTTCTTTGTGCTCAGAACATTCCTCTCAAAGCAGGTCTCAGCGAATCACATTCTTGATTGTAGAGTCCAGTCTTGTCCAAGAGGTCACAAAGGTTACAATTGTTCCTGCTTGGGGGCTAGGTTTGTGCAGTTGTTCACATAAGAAGAAGTTTCCATCATATGCTTCTGCCCCCATCCCAGCATATATGCTGCATTGCTAATACAGGTGGGGCAGTAAATACCAGCAGGGGGTCTGGCTCGTCCCATGAGATAACAACCTCCAGGCAGATCTTCATCTTTCAGTGTACCTGCCCCCAAACGCGCTTTGATGATCCTCATTTGCGTATCACAAAGCCACATGCTTATTCAGTTCAGGATATCAAGGAACATCTTTATATCAAAGCTTTTACATAGATATTAATTATATCGTCTCCAACACATGGGTTTTACATTCATACCTGCTGCAGCTGGCAACTCCATCAGAAGGCGGAAGAGGGAAGGGTGGGTTCCCTTATGTAAGTAGGATGCAGGCAGGCATATGCTGGTACTTTGAGGAGGGATGGCACCTGAATGTCAGTGATGTCGCACAGGCCTAAGAAACATCATAGAGGTAGATGGGTGGGCAGCTCGGAGGGACAGCCTAGTGAGCTTTCAATTACAACCTATGGCAGTGGTGCTGTATATGTAGGAAGCAGGTGCCCTGTAAGGCATGCTTTCATCCTCTGGAAGGCCATTCTGAGCCTGCACACATGCCATGTGACAATGGTGTTGTGTGCCCACCCTGGAACCCATGCCCTAGGTTGCTTATCCCTGATGTACTACATTTACATCTATTAATTTCCAGATTCAATCTTTTGTGTTACTTGCCACTGAGCTTCTTCTGCCAATGTTCTTTAAGGTTCTGTATTTTTATTAAAAGCACTTATTACTATCAGCATCAAGTGCTTTAAAAATCACTCAAATTTTTTCTTACTAAATACAGTGTACTTGTTTATAAAACAGAATTCATGTAACACTTTTAAAGTGTGATCTGAAAATGGACATTTACAGCACATTATCTAAAGTGCATGCGATAATGCTGTGGATACTGTTAACTAATAAAACGTGATCAAACTATGCAACTTTTGTTTTGATTTTGAACCCCTAGAATTAGGCTACTGTTATTCTCGTTCACATTCAGAAAATGTATTCCATTATCCTCCTCATCACAACTGTAAGAGCTTTCAGGTTTTGAAAAGAAACAACATGGAGTGCACAAGTCATAAATGGTAGCTTTCAACATCTAAACATGTATTATAGAAAAGATTAGTTTGGAGAAGCAATTCTGTAGCAATTCTGTTTTTCATAGTTACAAAAGAGACATCTAACATTTTATCTCAATGTAGTTTTACTTTTTTATTATTTTCTCCAATTGGCTCCAACAGTCCATCAACATAAAAAGCAAGACATTGATTTTCTTTTACCTTTCAAATGTTCATTGGTGATACTTGTTATGTGGTACAAATATGTATTGTGTTTTATTCCACTCACTAACCAAAACCTATGAACACTTCACAGAAGACAGAAGGCATTCAGTTAATGTAAGTTTTCATATAAGGGTAACTCTATGCAGAATGTATTGGATAATTAGAGATGGACATGAATATGATGTGTACCCACTGATTTACATATCCCATTCTACCAATTGACATGTTTGCATTAGTACACCTAAAGAAAATATACTAAAATTAATCTAAAAAGGGACGAAAATACTGCTTATTACAGGGGTCAGCAACCTTTTACACACCAAGTGCCATTTTTGAAACTATGGTACAACCGAGTGCCAGTGAACAATAGCACGCTTTAGTGTTAGTTACAGTTACATTTTTTCACTCATGGCTGTACTGCTAATAGTAAGTTAAACTCACTAATTATTTTACTGTGTTTACCTCGCCAGTAGCAGCACAACTATAAGGGGGGAAAAATGAATAACTGGTGTACACACAAAACATGTTCATATTTACATGTGCTGAAAAGTAAACTGGACTTTTTTTTTAGTGTGATCCCGGTGTCTTTATTTCATGGTTCAGTTGAGCAATCTCTGGCCTGTAGGATGTTACTGTCAGCTGACACCAGGCCAGCACCAATGCATACTCTGAATGTCAGATCTCAGAGCAGTACCAATGCCCTGCAGACATCAGGCCAGCAGCACCAATGCCCTGCAGACCTCAGGCCAGCAACACTAATGCCCTGCAGACCTCAGATATGCCGGGGGTTGCTGACCCCTGATATAGACTAATAAAACATAACTACGTGTGATGGGCTGATTGTTAATATACTGTATATAGTGTGAGGCACTGGCTGGCAGGATTGTAGACATTGTATATGATGTGTCACCTAGGTTTCTCACTTACGCATGGTAAGGAGCTTCAGGGTTTGTGTCTAATATGGAGAAAACAAACTTTTTTATTTTTTCATATCTTATTAAGTTCTGGTTTGGCTCCAGAAGCCAGGAGGCTTAGTAGGGATTTGAGTGGGATAAAGCCTTCATTTCTAGGTATACTTCTTACCTGTTATCCAGTGCTCATTAATTAGCCTGCCTGTTTGTTTTGGGGAATCTGTTAGTCAGGAACTAAGCTAACCCAGATTAGCAGATGTTTTGTTTATTTTAGGCTATTGACTTGCTGTGCAAAGCCCTCATACATTGAACTGTGATTATTGATTTTATTTGTGTTTATTTAATAAAAGTGCAGGACAAACCTGTTGGGGCTGTTGCTGGGTATCCCTGTGCCCTGTCTCCTACATTGTTTACCAATGTCACTGCCACTTGAGCCTGCCCCCCCTTATAACTTGGTGCTTGAAAGCAGGTAGCACTTTAAAGAGACAGACACCCGAAAATGAAGGAGCTTGTTAAACAAACTTTAATGGAAAATGTTAAGCAGCAGCAGACTGTTAAGCAACAGCAGACAACATGTTATAACATAACTTTGTGTCAACCAAGGTAGAATAAGCAAGTGGTTAGACAATAAAACATGCTTTGTTGGTAATGTAACATGTTACATCAGAGGGCAGTAAGGAGGGAGTTCATGCTATGTAGGTTGGGTGACTGGGGGCTGGCAGTAGGTCTTCTTGGGTACATGGAAGTCCACTTGGGTGCACTGATAAGTCTCTCATAGTATGTAAACATATGCAGTCAGAGGAATGAGGAAAAACCTTTATTTGTCAATTCTTTACAGTGGTCTCCCCATAACAAGGTCCTGTGAAGATATGAGGTCAGGGATAGGTAGGCAGAGAGAGTGTCCTTTTCAGGGTGGAAGGTAAAGGGAGTGGAACCCCTCATTGCATATGTGATAGTGAGTTTTGCTCTAATTGCTCCTATAACCAAGGTTGGAAAATTTCTCAGCTTACGGTACTGGGTCAGATCAGTCCCTGCATGGTTAAATATTGAGCCCACCTGGTCTTGGGTCTTAAGATGGGTCGTCATCCAAATGGTGCTATTCTGTAATGTCTCAGAAGTTGTTGAGGTAGGGATTCCGGGACAATTTCTTTGATCCATTTGGGTACTCTTATGGGATCCATTTGTAGGAACCAGAATAATACACACCCCTGCTCCCCCCCTCCACACACATAAAATAATATGCTCCCCCTGTTCCCCACCCCCCACACATAAAATAATATGCCCCCCATATATTATGTTTTTGCAGGGAGGAGGCTAGGAAGCACACTCCCTGGTGATCCAGTGCTTGATTAGTAAGGTCTGCACCTTTGGCGGGTCTTACTTATCCTTACTAATCCATCCTTTCTGAGCGCCGTCACAGACAGCAGAGATGCAGACCATGTAGCTGCTCCCGCAAATCAGGTACACAGTCCCTAACCACGTGCCTGACTTGTCAGCTGGCTGCAGGCCACATAGTACCAGTTTGTGGGCTGCAATTGACCCACGGGTTTCCCTGCTGCTTTCCCTGCTGCTGGATTTGATGCAATCTGAATTTCTCAAGACTACATATCACATGATGCATTGCTTTCAGCAAGCAATGATAATGTTGGTGCTATATAAATCCTGAATAATAATAATAAACATAATGTTATATTGTTCAGATGTTGAGTTTTAGTTCAGAAGACAGGCTCTGTGAGTGTTGACACCAGTAAATGCATATTTGCAGGCTGAGTGATATGTACGGACGTTGAGGAAGTACATCTTATGGGCATCTTCAATAAGTAAGTGTACAAACTTCTAAATCAATATGGTTATTAGGAGGGGGATAGAACTTATGGGAATTCAATGGAACAATACATATTTTTATTTTTGACCATAGATACTTTTTAAGGCTAGGGCTACACTGGTGAATACATTTCTTTGCCAATGAAATATTGAAATACTTGTTGGCAGCTGCCTTATGTGCAGCACACTGAACTCAATGTGCTGCTAACAAGACGACTGACAACCAATAATTAAATCTCTCAGTAAATAAAGATTTGATCACCAGTGTATTCCTAGCCTTATCTTCTAATGGGCTATGCACTGTGTGACAGTCCCTAAACAAAGACTACTCCTACTCATCTCTCTGCACTTAGACCGCAAAAGATGATGCTCTAGCATAAATATAAGTGACTTCTACAACTTTTTACACTGTCTACCGTGCAGAGATAGAAATGCTTACTAACACACATTACATATTTACTTAGCAACTCTATTGCATATTATATGTATGCCAGTTTGTTTTTCTCCCATATCATTTTCTAGGTTGTGATGTAACCAGAAGGAGCCTTAGGGGCTGTCTGTTCTGACATCAGTAGTTTCTCATTTGAGATGGACTGAAATCTCAGAGCCAGAAGACGCCATAGTATGAGAAAAATTGTGTCGGGAGTTCAGAGTACAAGATAATCCCTTGTAAAAAGATGGACAGGTAGTCTCTTGAGCAATGTTAAAATGTTTTATGATGAACTTTACATAAACTGTGTGTCTTCATTTCACAACTTATACCAACCAATCAAATCCTTTGATTAATTATTATTATTCATAATATACTTATCCTTACTAATCCATCCTTTCTGAGCGCCGTCACAGACAGCAGAGATGCAGACCATGTAGCTGCTCCCGCAAATCAGGTACACAGTCCCTAACCACGTGCCTGACTTGTCAGCTGGCTGCAGGCCACATAGTACCAGTTTGTGGGCTGCAATTGACCCACGGGTTTCCCTGCTGCTTTCCCTGCTGCTGGATTTGATGCAATCTGAATTTCTCAAGACTACATATCACATGATGCATTGCTTTCAGCAAGCAATGATAATGTTGGTGCTATATAAATCCTGAATAATAATAATAAACATAATGTTATATTGTTCAGATGTTGAGTTTTAGTTCAGAAGACAGGCTCTGTGAGTGTTGACACCAGTAAATGCATATTTGCAGGCTGAGTGATATGTACGGACGTTGAGGAAGTACATCTTATGGGCATCTTCAATAAGTAAGTGTACAAACTTCTAAATCAATATGGTTATTAGGAGGGGGATAGAACTTATGGGAATTCAATGGAACAATACATATTTTTATTTTTGACCATAGATACTTTTTAAGGCTAGGGCTACACTGGTGAATACATTTCTTTGCCAATGAAATATTGAAATACTTGTTGGCAGCTGCCTTATGTGCAGCACACTGAACTCAATGTGCTGCTAACAAGACGACTGACAACCAATAATTAAATCTCTCAGTAAATAAAGATTTGATCACCAGTGTATTCCTAGCCTTATCTTCTAATGGGCTATGCACTGTGTGACAGTCCCTAAACAAAGACTACTCCTACTCATCTCTCTGCACTTAGACCGCAAAAGATGATGCTCTAGCATAAATATAAGTGACTTCTACAACTTTTTACACTGTCTACCGTGCAGAGATAGAAATGCTTACTAACACACATTACATATTTACTTAGCAACTCTATTGCATATTATATGTATGCCAGTTTGTTTTTCTCCCATATCATTTTCTAGGTTGTGATGTAACCAGAAGGAGCCTTAGGGGCTGTCTGTTCTGACATCAGTAGTTTCTCATTTGAGATGGACTGAAATCTCAGAGCCAGAAGACGCCATAGTATGAGAAAAATTGTGTCGGGAGTTCAGAGTACAAGATAATCCCTTGTAAAAAGATGGACAGGTAGTCTCTTGAGCAATGTTAAAATGTTTTATGATGAACTTTACATAAACTGTGTGTCTTCATTTCACAACTTATACCAACCAATCAAATCCTTTGATTAATTATTATTATTCATAATAAAAAACAATTTATAAATACAGTACTATAAAGCCATAGTAAGATAGAAAATAGTAAGGGTTAACTCTATGTCACGCGCCCTGCACAGGTACACTTGGATCTCAACTGTAGAGCAACGCAGGTCTCGGTTATCTCAGTATGCAGTTCAGTTCTCCTCTCTCAGCAACTTAGAGATGGTTGAGGAACCGTTAGCATCATGTAACCGAGGTAGGGGAGAGGAAATGGTTAACCCCAGCAGGGGGGTTTAGAAAGTCAGTGTAGACTGATAGCACTAGGTGTAGTGAAGGGTTAAATAAAGGTGATGTCTCCTCCGTAGTTCATCAACTTGCTACAACCTCTAAATAGTTATAAGAGGAGTGAGTTCATGGAGCTGCAGGGTTAGCAAGGTATAATTGCAGTAGCAGAGTGAAAACGAACCACAGGTGATATACAACTCACAAAAACAAACAGGCTTCCTTCTCACTGGATTTGCATGAAACAATACAGTGTAGTACTTGAATAGTCACTCATAAACAGTTAGCAATGGAACTTCCTGTTGATTGGTATTCACAGGCAGAAGATAGGTGATACTTGCGGTTTTGGAGCTCATTAGGGAAAGTCTCCCAGAACCATGTAAGATGCGAGAGTCTCTTGGTTGATCCTTGGGGAGACAGGTGGAGATGCCTTGGCAGGCTGTCCCCGGAGGATGTGTGGGAACTGGCGGTAGTCCGTAGGGTGTATTCAGCTGCTGCAGGGTGTGAATCTTCAGCGTTCACTGTAACCAACAGTAGGACGCCGAAAATTTGTTTGCTCGCGGCTTAAGTAGGGTTCTGCGCATGCGTCGGGGAAATGGAGATACGAGCACGGACTGCGCATGCACGGCGCCATCTATGTCCTTGTGGAAGAAACGAGGGCATTCTCTTACACTCTAATAACATTTACTTTTTTTAAAAAAAGTACTTTTTTAATATTTAATCTGTGATCATGTGACTACACAGCAGCCTTGCATCCTTCTTCATGGAGATGACAAGGTAGCTAGAGAGCAGGAGGTCTTGGGAGAAGCAAATGGAGGGGGTGTTGTAGGAGGTGCCAGGGAGGGATGTGTGTTGGTGAGTGTGTGTCAAAATGACAAGTGATGGCTGCTCTTTTTTTTACAGCTATACAGTGTAATAAGTTAATGTAACCCAAGCACTGACTGTTCACAAGTCCTAGCAATCAGACCCACAGCTGTTTATTAATGCAGGGAGCCAGGGGAGGATAGGTCTGGGCTGGGGCTGTATCAGATTGCAGCATTCCCCACTTGCTCAGCCAGCCTTGTCTATTCTGTCCCCTGTCTGAATATGGAGCATCTGTTCCTGGTTGCCTTCTGTCTCTCTCTTTCCTGCTATTATGTCAGTCAACTTTGTGCTGACTATATGGGCTGAAAGCATCTCCAGCTATGTAAACAGGGCAAGTGGGTAGTTATTTGCAGGAAGGGACTATGGCAACTGTAGGAACACAGCACAAATGTCTGACATGGAGGTGCATGCATACAAAGAATGGGAGTTTTCAGGGAATGGGTCTGGCTGGGATACTGGGGTGCTGAATGCCGGAACTAGCATGAGCTGTGAGCAGCATACTGTACCCATTTTCAGTCACAAACCCACCCACCACTGCCATTAGTGCAGAACCTTACAGAACCCTTCTGTGCTTGGAAGGCATTATCACGTCCAACTCCAAAATGCATTTTCTTTCCTGTACTTCATAGTCAAGATTTTTTGGGGAGTGTAACACCACTATTTATCTCTAACCTTCTAAACTATTAAACCTTTTTTTTTAACCAGTTTTTATTTTGAATATGCAATCTCCTCTATATCAATCTTAAACTAAGGAGGAGACAAAACTCACTTTTTCTTCCTCTATTCTTCTTTTATTATAACT
>NW_017306638.1:1862670-1877897 GCF_000935625.1 Nanorana parkeri | reverse complement strand
GTATTTGTACATGTTGAACTTTTGCCCTTATTTTTTGATTGATAGTTGCCATGTGAATAATATCTTGTAGCTACAGCAATAGGCATATATGCATACGCAGACTAATCCATCATTTATTTCATACTCAGAACAAAGAAGATGTTGATCAATATTTCAGGTTTGTACATCCTGACAAGAATTGCCATGAAAGAAAAAGCTTTTTTAATGATTTCTGTCTATGTAGTAGTGATACAATATGCACTAAGCATGCAATTTGGGAGTCATTTTGAAGGACATGCTTGAAGGCGTTTGATATCTACAAGTATGTGCAGTGAATACTAACATTCTACTGAAGAACTCATACCTTACGACTAATATATAAGTGCAGGATACAGAAGGCTGTTTGCATATAAAAGTACATAGCAGTTTAGATTAGCTTGTATTTGCCATAGCTAAAAAAAAATTAGAAACCTACATTGAAAATATGATTGTTGAAAGGATGCTGCCAATAATGGTCTAATTAATAAAGGTGAGCAAAATAAAGCATTGGATTGTAAATTATATGTAATAAAGTTTATGATAGTAATTTACAATTTGGGTAATCTTCACCTAGAGCATCTAACTAGAAATAAGTCTGACTTAGGGGGAGGATTATGAAATGCATGGTACAATTTTTTTTATTACCCATAGCAAGCCATCCGGTTTCCAACTGTCATTTATGCAGTCCAGGGTTAAAAGAGTAATAAGAATCCCTTATGGTTGCTACTAAGAAATGTTTATGTTAACACACTATTGATACATCAAACACTTAGAGGGTTATTCACACAGCTGCCGAAGGCAGCTGAGTGAATAACCCACCCGAAGTGAAGTGAGCCGAACGTTGTTCGTCTATTCACTTCAAGCTTATACGGCTGATTTCAGTCGTACATTGTCTGAAATCAGCTGTACATTGGCTGGATTCGGCCGCACTTCGGTCCGCTGAACATGCTCTGCATGTTCGGCTGAGCCGAAGTGCAGAAGGACTTCGACTCAGCCAATCCAACATCTGGATCGGGCTGAGCTCACTCGCTGCCGTTCACCCCTATTCTCATAGGGGCCGAACGGTAGTGAGTGAATAGTCACTAGAGTGTTCTAGCGGGTCCCGGCCAGTGAATAACAACTGTGCGGAGCTGGCCGTGACATCATGGCCAGTTCCGCCCAGTTGTCAATGTTTAATGACATGCTTAATCAACGCTGATCTGTCATTGCAACTGGGCGGAGCCAGTCGTGAGATCGCGGCTGGCTTCGCCCAGCTGTCAGTTGCGAGGCGTTCGGCCGGCCAATGGCTGGCCGTTCGCCCCGCTTCTGCTGTCACTTTGGCTCAGTCAAGCCGAAGCATATGCTACGGGAGCTGTACGGGCTATAGTGAATAGCCCGTACAGCAGCCCTTCGGTCTAACTGAACCAAAGGGTTTTCGCTGCCGAAGCTAGCTGAAGGATCAGCCAAAGCTATGGCTGATCCTTTGGCTAACTTTGTGAATAACCCTCTTAGTCTGCCCCTTATGTGTTACTGAAAGCTGTAGCTGGGTTACTATAGGATACTCTCTATACATTTCCAGTGAACACGTTAAAACATCGAGTCCACTACTAATGCTAGTTATTAAATCCTTCAGCTGTGTTATAATAAAAAGTTAGCTCATTAAAAGCTGAACTTCATCCTTACCCTTAGGTCCCGTTAACACTTGTGGTGCATGTGAACCCGAATTGCATTTATGTTGCAGGCTGGCTGGTAAGTGTGCTGAGAAATGTTTGCTTTAGTATTGTGTAAACCCATTCCATGTGCACCTTACCTGAAATCTAGTTATGAATTAATAAGTGCGTTTGCCATTTGTTTCACTTGTTGGATGTAGGGACAAAAGCCTACGTTTTTCCTGTCTGGGTGTCAATAATAAGTGTGTCACACGTTTTCCCACATTGTGTTAATGCACAGACATACACACACACTTTGGCCTCCTGTGGCAAAGTGTAAACAGGTCTCAGTCTTGCACAATTGTACAGGCTCTCCTCCCATTTTAAACAGGACCCCACCAGTCATTTGAAAATCTACAAATACACATTTATTTTCTGAGAAAAGCCCCCAAAATATTGTTGTGCTTAAAAACTTTTACTAGGAGTCTTTGTGTCAACTGGACCCACACCAGTCAGCTTTCAATAAAAAAGCAACATAACGTTTTTTTTTATTTTACTGAAAAGCCCCCAGAATATTGAAGTAAGTATGTGTGCAGTCTTTAAACACTTTTACAAAACTCACCTTTTTTTAACCAAACTGAAAGAAAAAAAAGAAAATGTGAAAAAAGCAGCCAAATAGCAACTGAAGTTGTTGCTGACTCACACAAAAAGGTACATCTCTCTGGAAAACACTCTATGCTATATTCAAAATCTGGAGCAGACACAATCTGGAGTAGCTGTGCATGGTAACCAATCAGCATCCACCTTTCATTTTCAAAGCTTAACTGAACAAATTGAAGAGAGAAGCTGATTGGTTGCCATAGGCAACTGCTCCAGATTGTCTGCTCCGGTTTTGATAAATCCCCCCCAATGAGTCTGTGACCACCAGCATCAAACTGTCCCTAAGAACACACTAAAAATCTCTCCCTAATCTGCTATATCACTGTTATTGTCTCTGTAAAAACAGAGATACTTTTTTCAGCAATCAGCACCAGCACTATTACCTAACTGTCCCTGCAGTCTCTTCCAACACACTAAACAAAGGCTTCTGGGACCCAGATCCTTATAGAGATGGGGCTGACACATAAGAAAACCCCCATGAATTGCCCTTCTAAGCCACCTGACCACAGTTCAGAAGTGCATGATTTGTAATTGGTTGCTATAGGCTGCGAACAAACACAATCCTTCATTATTTTCTCAAACAATGAATGACTGGTTGGTTATTCAAAGTAAGCTCAAGCTCACCTTATTTACGAACATGCACTTTGCTAAATGAGCAGTCCTTACCCTTTAATTAAATCAACCCCAAATGACTCAGAACATGCAAGGCAATAGACAGAAAAATTACTACAATGGTTAACATTATGGTATATTATCTGAATCTCTTGAGATTGTGACAGTCATTAACTCCTTGGTACATTTTAAATGTATAATTATTGTGTCCTAGTTACAAAAATAGCCTTGGAATTCCCTCTGTGCAGCTCACTGTGAGTGTGCAAGGCTCTTTGTTTTAGGCTACAGTACAACAGAATTCCTTCCTGATTTCTAACTCATTTTTTGTAGCTGAAGTGTTCCTTTCTGATTTAGGTCACTTAATCAAAAGCAGAGTCAGATCAAACCATTTGCCCACCAGGTCTCCTGGAATGATCATTCTGACTTGTTTGCTGCTGCAGTTTGACTGACAAAGATGACTTTTTTTTAAAACTGATTTGCTTTAGATTCCTCAGCAAGGGCATGGGCTCTATGATTTGCCAGAGGCCAGAAATGAACTTTTTACCTTTGCAAAGCAACTCAAGAAATCCAACTATAGATACAAGTGATTTTATAACAGTAACGTTTAGATTTTATAGATATGTGGTTCCTTATAGCAAGCATCTTGCATTCCTAATTAATTAATTCCATTAACCAGTTGACATCCGCGGTGTTAAACCCCCTTCCCATCCAGGCCATTTTTCAGTATTCAGCGCTGCGGTACTTTGACTGACATTTATTCCGTCATGCAGCGCTGTACTGAAATTAATTTTATACCCTTTTTTTGGGACACATAGAGCTTTCTTTTGGTGGTATTTATTCACCACTGGGGTTTTTATTTTTTTACTATATTAAGGAAAAATTACCGAAATTTAAAAAAAAAAAACAGTTTCCCCTATATTAAATGATAAAACATTTATTATTACCCAATTTTTTGGTAAAATATAAAAGATGGGGTCACGTCGGGTAAAAAGACACTAAACATGTCAAGCCTTAAAATTGCGTGCGCGCGCGAAACCTCAAAAAACGATAATACCCAAAATTGGCCATAGGCGACGCTTTAAAAGCTGTTACCGCTCATCAGTTTAGTGTTATCAGTGATTGATGGCCCTAAAATGATTGCTCTCACTGCGACGTTCGCGGCGATATGTAACATGTGTAGCGCAATTGTAATTTTTGCGCGCTGGGGCACCGGACGCGTATTTACGTTTATAGGCGCGTAAACGTGGGGGTGGGGGAGTTAAACATTTTGGGGGGTTTTTTCCCCCTTTTTTTATATGTGACTTTTATTTTATTTTACTTTTTTATATGTTACTTTAATTTTTTTTATTTATATTTATTTTTTTGCACTTATTGTTATTGCTATTATATAGGGGGATAACAATCCCCCTATATAATAGCAAAGGCACACTGACAGGTCCTCTTTATGGAGACATTAGGGGCCTCTAGGACCCCTAATGTCACCTGTGGACCCCAAAAGAAGCTGATGAAGCAGAGATCTGCTTCATCAGCTTCTTCTCTCTGGCTATAGCAGCCAGATGACTGACAGGTGAATGCGGAAGTGATGTAATACACATCACTTCTGCATTCACAGCCCGGACGGAGATCAGCAAGGAGCTGATCTCCCGTCCTCCTCCTCCTGACGCCCTCCGAGCAGGTCACGGGATTCAAGATGGGGCAGCGGATCCCGGGATTCAAGGTGAGGGGTCAGGCGGGGGAAAAGAAAAACCGGCAGTGGAGACCGCGGACGGCAAGAGGTTAAAGCTGCAGACATGGTAAAAAAATGTGTAATTAGAGTTACTATAAATATTTTTTTCTAGCAATTGTCTTGTTTTTCAAGTTGTCAGATGTAATATAGCGAATGCAACAATCTTATCTTTTTCATGAAGAAGCAGGTTGAAGTGGTCAACTCACACTCTTTCTGGCTGTGGGCCCCTGCTCTCCCTTTAACACTCCCAGATATTGCATGGCAAAACAGGAAATTAAATTGACACTAAACTCAGGAGTTTTATCTTAAAAATGCATTCAAGTACCTTAACTGTTAACGAAAATGTAGCTTAGATGTGTATCACTCGGCTGTAGATCCTCAAATCATCTCTGAAGTGGTGCTGACATCTATAAGAATAGGCCGAACAGCAGTGAGTAGCCTGCCGGAGGTTCGGCTTAGCCGATCCAGATGTTGGATCAGCTGAGTCGAACTCCTTCTGCACTTCGGGTCGGCCGAACATGCTGAGCATGTTCGGCCGACCCGAAGCCATGCGTAACAAGCCGATGTATGGCTGATTTCAGCCAATATACGGCTGAAATCAGCCGTACCAGCCTTAAGTGAATAGCCGAACAGTGTTCGGCTCACTTCAGGTCAGTCATTCACTCGGCTGCCTATGGCAGCTTAGTGAATAGACCCCAAAGTATATTGTACATTACATGTAAATGATGTAGATACAAGCTCTAGCACATAGGAAATCACTCATGCTTAGTGCACTAAATTCTACCGACACTAACGTGTCTTACTTTTAATTTGGAGTATATATTGTTCTATTGTCTATGCTATCTTTTTCTTTAAATTCCAAACTTTCATATAGATAAACCATTCTTTTTAGGTATTCTTTCATCTTTGCTACCTAATTTATAACATAAAATGTACACATGTAAAAACATAAGATTTCGGTGTGTTTAAACTATTAAACATAACTACCATTAATAAATAGATACATGTAAATGAAAACCAGGACTAAATGGATAAAGCCTTATGCATTAGCTGTGCACATTTTCTAGATAAGTAACTGTGGTCTAATAAACTATTGAACTCGACAGCTACTTTGTTCTTGGCTTCCAGTCTGACTTTCACTCCCAATTGTATGCATTCCACATAAATGGATTTTCTTACTAGATCATTCTCAGCTTCTTATATTTTTTTAATAACTTCAGGACTTAAAAAGTCAAATGAAGTTTGAGGTTTTGATCATATTTTGCAGCCATATTTTTTGCAAATATCTTTTAGAAGAACAAGATAAGCGTACATTAACACATTAGCTCATATTAAAAAGGAAGCACTAAGGCTGAAAAAAAATCTACTTATCTTAAATACTTTCTTGTAAACTGCAAGCAAAGTAGTCCTGGGGTCATAAGTTCAAAAGTTCACTTTAAAAATTGCTACTGTGTATCACAAAATAGCAGCCTTTGTATATAAGCAATTATGTACCTATTTTGCAGCCAACATATCTCTTATTCAGAATAGAACCTCCAGCAGATTCAAGTTGCAGAAGGGGAAATATGCATCAAGACATTCTCAGTGTGGAGTAACTTTGATCACTGTGTTTTGATGGTGTATATGTGGCATACAGAGTTTTGCAAATTATCGCTAACTGTGGTGAGGATGACACATCACATGTTATGTCAGCTCAAGTGAGCTACTTATTCTTTATTCATTATTTATGATATTACTGTATATTTATAACTGCAGCTGTTAAAATGTTGGTAAATGTTTCTCTTTTGCCCTACGGAGAGAATGCCTTCACACACGTGTGAAAGGACAGGAATCATCAACAGGGGTTTATTACCCCCAACCAATCATGCCATGTTTTATGGATGCAGGAGTCATACTGCCTCTAGGAACTCCTGTTTAGTATTGATGCTCTTTACATAGGTGCCTCGAGAAGAACTGTAGATGTATGGGCTAAAATGCTTATAGTTTAATGTTATTTTTAAAAAATGCATTACCATCTTAATTGGGAGCATGAGTTCCCACAAACTGCAAAATAAATTCTCCACCTTGCAAACATAGCAAAAAACTTTTTTTAGATAAGATTTCCAAACATCATAGAGCTCACTGCTTTTGAAATGTCAAAATATACCAATACCAGGTAGTGTTCAGTACAAGGGGTGAGCAAACCTGGCTAGGTTCAATTCAAACCTAGAGTGAAGGCCATGAACCCTGAACTTAGTACCGAACCACTTTGAAGTTTATAGGAGACTTTTTTCAAGGGTAATAGGCAAGCTGTAGTTGAAAAAAGGCACAGGTAGCTGGGCACTGCCATGAGTGATCTGTACTGATGCAAAAAAAAAAAAAATTTAAATTGCCTTTCAGCTCAGAGAGAGGATTTTCATGTGGTTTAAAAACAACATTGAAAATACACAAATTTTTTAAATAACATGCTTAGGGATGCCTAAAAGCTGCATGTGATGTTACTGGACAGTACACTATAGTTCTTTAAAAGTGCCTTATTAAATAAAAAAGGAAAAAATGACATGGGGATGCCCCTTAATTTTCTAAACAGATCCTTATCTAGGTTTGCAGCCTGAGTGGCCAGGAAAAAGAGAGTAGTGAAAAACAAAGGCTCTACTTGTAAGCCACCTTGCCCCAATGTTGCTGGAGAAGGCCTCTGACCCATGCCCAGCGATCTGCTCCCCTTACCCAGTCCCACAAAAAGTTAAACATACCTACACTGTTAAAAAAAAAGGTACTGTACATATTATGCCCGATGTGAATCTATTGTCAATCACATCAGCCAACGATGTAAATATATCATAAATAATAGTGTCTAACAATCTCCCTCACTCAAGATAACCCAGCCTCATGACGACTGCCACACAACAATGTTTCCCCACCCCACTCCTGTCACTAAATGACAGATTCACATGCTGTGGTAATGTAAAAACAGTGGCAGGAATCTGGGGTAAAGTCATCAACCAAATATAGTTATTCTTGATTTCTGGGTCTTGAATCAGGTTTTGTCCACTAAATTTCCATCATGCTCTGCCCAAAATGTTTAAATATATAAACCTCCAAAATACAGAATTTCTAAATTATTAGTCCCACTGAAGACAATAGAGTGTGAAAGGAGTGTGAATGAAGTCAAAAGTGTGTATTACAGAGCAACAAGTGATGCAAAATTGTGCAGAATGGTTTGAGAAACTCCTGGCAAGTATGCCTAGTGAGCTGATGAAGCTGAAGCCACTTCCGTAAAAAATTCTATCCAATGTTTTAAATTGATTTGTGTGGTTGCTATTTTGGTGTGGGGACACACTGAGGAATTGTGGTGTGTCTCTGTGCCTTTAAGGAGGGATGGGCTACCTCCAGGTGTACCTGCATTAAATGTATCCATTGCTATGCATGCTCCAAGATGGAGGCTCTCATAGATTAGCATTAAGA
Organism: Nanorana parkeri; assembly: GCF_000935625.1. Taxonomy (NCBI): domain Eukaryota; kingdom Metazoa; phylum Chordata; class Amphibia; order Anura; family Dicroglossidae; genus Nanorana; species Nanorana parkeri. The sequence continues at coordinate 1,869,809 of NW_017306638.1, read as the reverse complement.
CCACACTACACAAATTAACCTCGACGAGGCAGTGTGGTTTCCCCATATTTTGCAAATGTTGTGCAGCTTAAACCTCTGTTTTAAATGCAAATTGTTAGACAATGGAATCTATTTATTTTTGCATGCTAGCTGGTACAGTAAGTGTGCTGTGATATTTTTGTGTTTTTTACAGTCAAGATAAGAGTGCACAGGCAATAGCAGAAGCATGTGGTCCATTTCTCCCAGTCTTTCGCAAATCTGAACCACCAAACATATACTGAAATTCAGATTTATATTTGCCCATCCGAATCCAGAAATTCCCGCACTCCACAAAAAACCCCTCCATATTGATGCCCTATTTTCCCTTATTTTCTAATGTAATCACTTCCATAAGTATATAAACAGTAAGCAGCAGACATCATTTGGCATTAATGCAGCAATTACAACATGTTTTTATCCAATATAAAAAAGTACAAGTAGATACTTCAGTTATAGAGAATTGGCTATTTGTATTCTCAATCCCACCTAATGGACAATTTACTCCACAGTGATCCACCAGGGATTAGATGAACTATATTAAACTAGACAAATTATAATATCTTGAGGCAATAAAAACAGGTATTGTCAGAGGTGGAAACTAAGATTATTTGGTATTTACCAATTATTTTTGTAGTAAATATACCTGTATTGTTAGTTGATAGAAAACAAACTTTCTAGAATATTGAACCTGCTAAGTCCCAGTTCACACTCAGGTGCTTTATTTCATTTGTCAGAGGAAACAACATATTTTTCCTCATTTATTACAAGCAGTGATGTAAGAGTAAGGGATTTTCCATGGTTGAGTTGTCTGTGTGCTTTGGTCTGATGAGCTTTGCTGTGATTTTAAATAAAAGAAACACTGCCACTGAAATAAAATACACCTACACCATGCAGTGTACTAAAGGATGTTCTTCAAGCTACTGATAGGTTAAAGGTTGTCCCTGCCAACAAGTATATCTTAAAAGGAGAAAATATTACATCACGCTGTTGTTATCAATGAATATATCCTATCTTCTGTTTTCCAGTATTTTATCATACAATGCCCTATTTGTTTACATATATATTATATTTTTATGACTTTGTACACCATTCATTATATCTAAAATGGATTGTTGAAGGACAACTTCAGAATTACAAGGAATATTATGATATTGTACAATTCTATACTGTAAGCACCCACTAATACTGCAACCAGAAACTGTACTGAGCAGCTGTTGGTGAACAAAGAACTGAAAGGCTGCAATAAACTTTGACTGGGCTCAGAGATCCCATTCCCTAGGGGTGAGCCAAGTTTTGCCCTAGATGTTATTGCACATAGAGTAAACTCAAGGGGGTCTATTTATAAACAATTTGCAGGGCCCTTCGTCTGTGAATGTTCGTTTTGTGCAAATATTGACAATAACAAATGTTCCTAATTTTCTTTGCAGGTCGAATGTATAGTCAATTAATATTGCATTATGGCCATTAGATGGAGCTGAGGAGCATAGGAAATAAACAGGAGATGGGAAATACAGTAAATACTTATATTCTTGGAGGAACATTTATACATATGCCCCATAGTATGCATGAACAGAACATTTTATATGTCTTTTGTTCAGTGAAATAATACACAATATTGATTTCTTGATTAAAACCTGCCTGATATCTGCCTCCTAAACTGTGGCCTACTAAAGATACTTCCATAGTGTGCATCGAGTCTGTCCAATATTTCAGGTGTTTTCTGTGAAATAATGTCCCCTCATTTTTAGTTTTTAATTATAAACCTTGCTGGTTTCTCTCTCTTAAATTTCTGCCATTCTGAATTGTTTATGTAATATGGTGTGAGTATACATAATATTTCTGACTTTTGTCTTTGAAATAATCAATAGTATTTTTTTTAATTTGTAATTTTTTATCTATATAATTTTACTTTTTTATTATTTAAATTATAATCTTATCTTAAAATATTTTTCCAAACGCATAACATAACACATAAATACTGTTGTTGGGAGGGTACATGGGTAGGTTTAGATCAGTGTTTGGTTATCAGCACAATCAAAGGTTATATTGCTGCCCTACCTGTTTTCGTTTTAGAGACTGTGTGCCTCTCACTCCTTCAATAGGAAGCCCTAATCTTTTCTATCTGTGCTTCAGAATTTTTCTTTTTTAACATTCCTGTCTCTGCTCTCAACTACAGGGATTCCTTGAAGCCATCACTTCTGCAAGTTCGAAACTTTTTTCTCTAAAGCCTTAAAGGAAACCCCATTTTTTAAATGTTTGCATGGGGCAAGGTGGTGTTTTGCCCTAAGACTATTTTTAAACAGTAGCTCTCACTTTGCATTGCCATCACTGTCCATGTTTGATTTACGTGGGGAGCGATAGATTTACAATAAAAAAAAAATAAAATACAATCATTGAAAATTGCAGCACACAAATGGCAGCTTTGCTGGTTTCAGGAACAAGTGGAAAACCAAAGCCAAATTGTTTGAGGGAAGTCTGCCTGTACACTTTGTCTTTTTTGTGTGTTTTAGACACAACCTGGCCTGGCACTGGCATGAGGTCAGCCACCTCTCAGCCTGCCTTTTGCTGAAGACCTTCCTGAGTCTCGGGAACAGTGTGACTCCTGTTCCCCAGGCATGCCAGCTGCAGAACAGAGTCACAGCATTTTGCTCGAGCCATTGGAGAGGCTCTGGGGCACTTGGGGGAACTTGTGGTTCTGAGGGGTCAGTGGCTGAGGCCTTTGAGGAAAAGATGGAAAGTAATTGCACTGTCACCGTCACCAAGGTGCACGACATGAGGCATCACTATCAGCTCCAAAATTGTGCCCTGTCCTTCTTCCTTCGCAGCTGCATTCATATTTGGCCAGTGTGCCATCTCGTAGATGTACCATTCCTGCCCATGCTTGCTCAACCTCATGTCTGTAGTCATGTGGACACTGCCACTGAATGTGTGGTTTAGCGATATAGAGACAGTAGCATTGCACATGTTGCTGGAGGGTTGGCTTGGTCTTATAGGCAAAAAATGGGAGCTAGGTGTCTGCCACTGTTGTGCAGAACAGGCTATAAACTGGCAGAAGGAGACCAATTCCACCACCTGGAGCAGCTATAAAGTCATAGCAAGATGGCATTGAGACACCTAGCATAGAATTAATTAGGATACTTTTTTTATTCCACTCCAGCAGCTATAGAAGAGGCACCTGCCTGGTCAAGAATTATGTTAGAGATGGTGAGGAGGGGTCAGGAGACAAACAGCAATGATAAAGCTGATGCTTGACTCCACTCAGCATGGATCCATGCTGACCCTCTTTCCAGCTTGATGTGCCATCAAGGTAAGCCTCTCAAACCCCTTGCCAGACTCCCTATCTCTTGAGACAGTAGTTGCTGTGGATTTAGAGTTTGACTCTTTCAGAAGGAAGGACAATGTCAGCATGAATTCAGAGATGATTTGAGGATCTTCAGCTGAGTGATGCACAAATAAGATACAGTTTTGTAAATAGTTAAGGTACTTGAATATAATTTTAAGATTTAACTCCTGAGTTTAGTGCCACTTTAAATAAAAGAGCAATGTGCTTTGAAATCATGCATTGCACTCTGCTGGTTTTGTAAATTTGAAACTGGAGGAGCGCAATAGAAATAGATGGAAATAGATAGAAGAATAGATGGAAGAAATAGATGTTGAGGTCTGGGAAGTGCTTCCGTTCCCTAAAGGCCAACACAGAGAGACTGAGGAGAAGTTTCTTCCCTCAGGCTATACGGTCTCTCAACCAGATCTTTATAGAGACATGCACTTACTGAATGACTAGTGTTCTTACACTCACATTTACCGCACATCTGCACTTTAAAAGAATGGCCAATACACTGCTGGTCAACATCTTAATTCATTCACCCCGTATTGCTGCTGTTTGCACTCGCACACTTTACACTTCATACTGTATTTGAGTTTGCATTTTTAGTTTAATTTAATTTTTAATAATTTTTAATATCTAATTTTTAATACTTATATTCTCTTTTGTCAATGTAAACTTAACATTTTTTTTATGTATATTTTATATTATATTTGATTTTTCCCCCTTACCCGTTTACTCTTCCCCCTCTTTTTTGCAGTAGTGTAAGCATTTCACTGCATGTCATACTTGTACAATCATGTATGTGACACATAAATCTGAATTGATTGAAGTTGTGTGTAAAGAAAAACAAAACAAAGATAAGAGGGTACAGGCATATGACCTTTGAAAGTGTCCATCTTTCATCTTTCACAGATCTCTCTTCTGTGCTAAGCAGATATAACTGTGTGGGGCAACACAGGCTCTAGACTTTAAAATGCTGGCCAGGTTGTTTAACCCAGAGGAGTATACCAGAGAGCAGATAACGATATCAAGACAGGTTAGTGTGGCACAGCAAGAGAGAAGATCTTGGTGCCTAAAGCTCCTGTGACAGAGTTTCAGCAGTCCAGCTTCAAGAAAAAAAGCAGAACAGCTTCTGATGTGTGAGAGGAGAGATATCAGGCAGTTATCTCTGACAGCAGAATTTAATTCAGTAAGTAAATTAGTGCCACTACAAAATCTACAGTCAGCTGGGACTAAATTTGTGAATTCTGGTTAAGCTATATGTTTGTATAAGAGTTAGCAGCCTTGGTCATCTCACAAATACCTATCCAATACTGTTTAATCTTGTTATTACTATGAAGGTATTTTATTACAAAACCAATGGTGCCTACTTACTCAGGTGTGCAGAAGAAATGAATGTGAGCATACTTTTATAGCAGGTGCAGTTTATTGCCTACTGCTATCACCTTTGGTTTCCTGTGACAAATGTCGATGGTAAATTAGCAAAATTGTGTTTATGGAGATAGATCTAAGACCATTGTGTTATTTAATGTTGTCCACTTTGTGTGGGAAGAAAGATTACTTAATATCATAGTTGAAAAACATTGATATTCTGTTTTCCAACTTAAAGTGACATTAAACCCTCAGATTTTTTTAACATAAACCAATAGTGTAATGTGTGCCTTACTGTAATCCATGGTTGTTTCCCTTCTCTTTGCTGCTCTTCCTTTTAAATCCTCATGTCTTCTCATGCTTGGGGAGAACTTCCCTTTTCAGTTCCTCCCTATTTTTGTATCATCTGCATACACAGAAACATGGCTATTTATTCCCTCCCCAATGTCATTAATGAATAGGTTGAATAGTATCGGACCCAGCACAGATCCTTGAGGCACACCGCTCATTACACTAGCCCAGTCCGAAAAGGTGCCATTTACAGATACTCTCTGGACACGTTCCCATAGCCAGTTCTCTATCCACGTACACACCACCTTGTGTGGTACCGTATCCAGGTATACCACATCTACCGGCTTCCCTCCATCCATATCTCTGCTTACCCCCTCATAAAAAGTTAGCAAGTTAGTCAGGCAGGAACGATCTTTCCTGAACCCATGCTGATTGTCATTAACTATGCCCTTATCCTTAACAAATTTTACCAAATAGTCCTTATTTATACCTTCTAACAGTTTACAAACTACCGATGTTAGACTGACCGGCCTATAGTTCCCTGGTTGGCATCTAGCCCCCTTTTTGAATATTGGAACTACCGTAGCCCTCACATGGTACCCTACCAGTCACTAAGGATTCCTTAACAATTAGGAATAATGGTTTTGTTATAACCTGGCTTAATCCCTTAAGTACCTTGGGGCAAGGTTATCTGGTCCAACTGCTTTATTTGCATTGAGCATTTGTTTAGTTGGAACCTCCACCATCTGTTCCAAGAATTTGTCTTGCAACAAGTTCAGAAATCGGCCCACCTTTGTCGATCCTGAGGTACCATTAGCCCAATTGATGTCCGGGTAATTGAAGTCGCCCATCACGACTAGGGTCCGCCATATCGAGCTCTAGCCGTAAGGTCTCCACATCTTCTCCACTGTTTGACGTGATATCGTTCCTCATATGCATATTTAGATAGTTTTTAACGTAAATGCAAACCGCCCCCCGCCCTTCTCCCACATCTGTCCCTCCTGAATAGGTTATACCCCTCTATATTAGTAGCCCAATCATGTGTGCCATCTAGCGAGGTCTCCGATATACCCACTATATCGAAGTCCTCTTCGAGTATCATAATTTCAAGCTCTTCTAATTTATTTACTAGACTTCTAGCGTTGGTGTACATACATTTAATTCTTGTTATGGGACAAAAGTTTATATCCTACTTGTTCCCCACTAGTTTTATTGTTTGGCCTTGATGTTGGTTGTTCGTTTCTTATTTTATTCACTTCTGACAACTTATTTGCTACTGTTTCTGCTATTTTAACCTCGGTGATTACTTTAGCTGTGTTGACTGGAGTGAGCCCACTATCTATTCCTCTATTACTTCTTTCTGTATTATTATTTATTTTATCTAAGAAGATAATATGTACAGTGAGTACATATTCTGAATTATTATGTTGTAGTATTTAGCTTAATGGCCATGTGATGTAGCACAGCTGCTGGTGTGTGTGTGCCTGCACTGTGCTGATGCACTTGATTCCGTTGCACTGTTTACTTTTTTGTTAGAACTTTATTGAAATGTCACAAGTGACAATTCATTAAGTTCTCCGGGAATAGTGTGGTGCAATGCAGTTGTACCGCTCCGCACTTAAAAAAAAGTGCACGGAAAAAAAGTGGCGTAGTGTCAACGGAGGTCATCTGGAACAAGGCATATTGCCTTATCTTGCATTGTGGCTGCGCTGCAAGAAATGACAAGTGCAGTCCCAACGCATCCGGTGTGAATGGGCACTTACATTTTAACTATGTGCACAATCAAAAATGACACATACTGTATGATTTGGTCTGCAATAGAAATAACACAGCAGTTTTTGTTTTTCCCTCCATAACATAGGAGTCTATTCACGAAGCAGCCGAAGGATCTAGCCGTAGCTTCAGCCAATCCTTCGGCTAGCTTCGGCCCCAGGACCCCTTCGGTTCAGTAGAACCGAAGGGCTGCTGTACGGGCTATTCACAATAGCCCGTACAGCTCCCGAACTTAGCCTAGCGGCTCAGTCGAGCCGAAGGCATATCCCTTTGGCTCGGCTGAGCCGCGCTGAAAGCCGAAGCTGGCCGAGCGTGATCTTACGGCTGGCTCCCGCCCCTTGCAGAGAGATACGCATCCCTG
>NW_017306638.1:1841082-1861583 GCF_000935625.1 Nanorana parkeri | reverse complement strand
GGACACTGATCTCCAGACAGCAAACTCTCCCGGGCGCTCCGGGAGTCTCCAGCTCCCGGCCCCCCCGGAGAGAAACACTGCTTTTTCTTTTTTTTTTCCCTTATTCTGACACGGAGCCGTGTCAGAATAGAAAGCACAAAAAAAAATTTTGCCCATAGGAATGCATTGCTAGATTCCTATTGGCTATTTCAATTTGCAATAGCCAATAGTAAACTAGCATTGCACCCGCCCTCTGCTGCAGTTCTCCATTAGGTCCATCAACAGGTACAATGCTAGTTTACTATTGGCTGTTGCAAATTGAAATAGCCAATAGGAATCTAGCAATGCATTCCTATCGGTAAAAATTTATTTATTTTTTTCTATTCTGACACAGCTCCGTGTCAGAATAAATAAAAAAATAGAAAAAGCAGTGTTTCTCCTGGGTGCGGGAGACTCCCAAAGCGCCCGGGAGAGTTTTTTTTTCTTTTTTTTTTGACGGCAGCAGAACCACCGGTCAATAGAAAACTATTGGGCGGAGCTAGCTGTCATTGCTAGCTCCGAAGCCACCTGAAGCCACCTGATGTACGGCTGATTTCAGCCGTACCAGCCTGAAGTGAATAGCCGAACAGCGTTCGGCTCACTTCACTTCAGGTCGGTCTTTCACTCGGCTGCCTACGGCAGCTTAGTGAATAGACCCCATAGTGTTGTTACCTGTTGATCCTGCCAGTAGATCCCTTTTATTTAACTTACTGTAATGCTGGATCCACACTGTTGTAGTGCATTAATGCATACTTGTTATGTTGCTCAATAACATGCATGTGTTGCCTAACGCACCAAAACGCAACTAACGCAACAAAAAAAAACTGTTGCTGTATCTGCTTAAAAAATTATTAGCTGCATTTCAGCTCTAATTTGTTTTTTTATCTAAAGTCCACTGAAAACTACATGCTTATCTGAGACTACCCTGTCTACAGTGTAATTACAGTACACTTTAAGTTTATTTTTAATGTGGCTTTCACTTTTTTGCATGCTTGCATTTCTAAATTCTTTTTTATTGTATTAAATATACAAATTTACAGATTAACCACTATAGATATATATTTTAATTTGCCATAGCCAATAGTAAACTAGCATTGCACCCGCCCTCTGCACCCGAACTGCAGCAGAGGGCGGGTGTAATGCTAGTTTGCTATTGCAAATTGAAATAGCCAATAGGAATCTAGCAATGCATTTTTTTTTTCTATTCTGACACGGCTCCATGTCAGAATAAGCAAAAAAAAAAAAGCAGTGTTTCTCTCCTTGGCGGCCGGGAGCGGGAGACTCTCGGAGCGCCAGGCAGAGTTTGCTGTCTGGTGATCAGTGTCCCTGATTAGCTGGTAACCAGGGATGCTGATCTCTCTGCAAGTGGCCGGAGCCAGCTGTAAGATCACGGCTGGCTCCGCCCAGCTGTCAGAAGTAGACTGTCGGCCGGCCGCTCGGCCAGCTTCGGCTTTCAGCGCGGCTCAGCCGAGCAGAGGCATATGCGTTCGGCTCGACTGACCCGCTCAGCCAACTTCGGGAGCTGTACGGGCTATAGTGAATAGCCCGTGCAGCAGCCCTTCGCTTCTACTGAACCGAAGGGGTCCTGGGGCCGAAGCTAGCCGAAGGATCGGCCAAAGCTATGGCTAGATCCTTCGGCTGCTTCGTGAATAGACCCCATTGATTGAGTGTTAATTCACTTTGTATCTGTCAGCAGGTTTGGAAAAGCAGGCATCTACTGTATGGAAAATATTTCAGTTATACATACTGTATAAAAATAGTCTACTACTAATAGTCACTACTAACGTGCATAAATACATTAATAAAATGCAGTCTGCAATAGGCAGAATGATTTGCGTATTGTCATCACATAAACATTCTACTGTTTTATACAAAATGTTTTCTCTTAGTGGTGCTTATGGTTTGTTTATGGCTGGTAGGTTTTAAAAGGTTAAAAATGCAGTGGGTTGTTTCATAATTTATGTGGAGTTTTGTGCCATTATTACTTTGAATTTTTTATGTAGAGTCATTTACTCTACACGCAAACCTTTAACAGGGATTGTTATGATGTATTTGCTTTGAGTGGCAGTCCTACTTGCATATTATTATCTTCTTTTTCTTTTATTCAATATGCAGACTATTTGGTTTTAGAAAAGTATTCACAATATTGTATAGCTAGCAAAATACATTTTAAAAATTCCCTCAGTAAAGATGTAATGTAGCAGCCTTAAAGGGAAATTAAAATAGGTTAACTTTTCCATATGTTACATTATCTACCTCCGCAGTTGAGTGTCCAGACATAAACACACGGGTCGTTACAAAGATATAGCCGTGCTCTTGAACGACTGTGGTGGGAAACTAGGCTTCTGCAAGACTTCACCCTGTATAAAGCTCCCCTCCTAAAATATAACTCTTTCCTCTGTGCTGCCAAACAGACTTATTTTGTCACACTCATTAACACAGTCTCATTCAGACCACATCAACTGTTTTCTACTATGTCCTCCACGGCCACCACCCACTAACTCATTTACTGCCCAGGACATTTCCATTAATTTCAAAAACAAAATAGATACAATTCGGGATCAGATCGCCACTGTCCAGTCATCTGCCCCTATTAATGTACCAGACCCACCATCACACTTGTTACTTTCCTCTTTTGACCCTGTCACCAGGGAAGGTTGCAAAGCTTTTCTTTGACACCCACCTCACCACTTGCCCCCTGGACCCAGTTCTCTCACCACTACTTCTTCACCCTCTTACTCTATCCTACACTCTCTTACTCACATTTTTAATTTTTCACTCTCTACTGGCATATTTCCCTCCCTTCTAAAACATGCGCTAGTCACCCCAATACCCAAGAACCCCTCACTGGACTCTACCAACCTCAATAATCTCCTTGCTCCCATTCATCTCCAGACTCCTAGAACTCCTTATCTACAGCCGCCTGAGCCGCCCCCTTGCTGAGAACAACCTTTTCGACCCCTTACAGTCCAGCTTTCGCCCTCTACACTCCACTGAAACCACCCTCCTAAAACTCACTAATGACTTACTAACAGCGAAAAACAATGGCCACTACTCCTTACTCTTGCTATTAGACCTTTCTGCTGCTTTTAAAACTGTTGACCACCTGCTCCTCCTCAAAAAACTCCACTCGTTTGGCCTACAAGACTCTGCTATCTCATGGTTCTTCTACTACCTATCTAAGCGCTCCTTTAGTGTCACCTCCAAATCTAACTCCTCCCTTCTCTTCCTCTTTCTGTAGGTGTCCCCCAAGGCTCTGTCCTTGGACCCCTCCTCTTCTTCATATTCCCCTCCTCCCTTGGTCAGTTAATAACCTCACATGGCTTCCAATACCATCTCTATGCCGACGACACTCAAATCTATCTTTTTACTCCACAACTCACCCCCTCAGTGTCCTTGCATGTCACTAATCTACTAACTGACATATCAGTCTGGATGTCACAACACTTCTTAACACTTCTAAAAACACTTCTTAAAACTCAACCTTTCGAAAACGGAGCTCATGATATTTCCACAACTATCCAACCTTTCCCCCATGCCAAGGTGCTAGGTGTCATCCTTGACTCAGACCTCACCTTTCTTCCCCACATCCAATCACTATCCAAATCCTGCCGCCTTCACCTTCGCAACATCTCCAAAATACGCCCCTTCCTCACCAATGAAACCTCAAAACTACTCATCCACTCACTTGTTATCTCTCGCCTTGAGTATTGCAACTCACTCCTCATTGGCTCAGCTCTACACAGGCTATCCCCCCTTCAGTCTATCATGAATGCTACTGCTAGACTCATTCACCTAACCAACCGCTCAGTGTACGCAACCCCCCTCTGCCAATCCCTGCACTGGCTTCCAAAAGCCCAAAGGATAACATTAAACATATTAACAAACACTTACAAAGCCACCCACAACTCTGCCCCTGGCTATATCTCAAACCTAGTCTCAAAGTATCACCCTAACCATCCCCCCCCCCGCTCTTCAAAAGGCCTTCTGCTTTCCAGCTCCGTCGTCAAATCCTCCCATGCTCGCCTCCAGGACTTCAGGACTTCAGGGCCCTCCTTGCCATCTTGTCTTTAATTGTATTTTGATTGTAATGTCTTCCTTATATTGTAAAGTGCTGCACAGACTGTGAAATGAAAAAAAACCCCGAATGTATTAAGCTTTAAAGAAGATTTTGGTATCCAGATTTGTATTCATGTAAACAGGACCAACATTGTATTTATCCAATTCGTTTCTAAGGTGATTTTGTTATATTGAAAAATTGATTTGGAGGCAATACAAAATGTGGATTTAGACTATTGAGACTAAAGCCTATGGAATTGTACTTCAGTATGCTCAATAAGTGTGGAATGATACTTCCATGTCTATAGGGAGCCCAACTCAATTTAGCCAGCCACTGTTACTGCTGACAAAATCTGCTCACTCACTATTTATTTTCTTATTATATATGTGACCTTCAGAGTGTCTTCCCTCCTTTCCTCTCTATTGATTTCCCTATAAAGTTTGTATTGTAGATGTTTGGGATGGAGAGGACTGATCTCCTGTAGCATAGAAGGAAGCTATGTCCCAATCTTGGTTTGGCCATATCAGTTCCAACTTTCATTCTGATTTTTATTTTATTTTATATTAAACACCCTTTAGAGAACAATGCTGCATTTCATCCAATAATAAAATGCACGTAAACCCTAATGCGGGTAATCCCCCAAACGTCACTAATTTGCTCTGTAAATATACAATGTAAAGCATTTTGTTACACTTTTTTAGTTTATCCTGCCAGAAATGCAGTGATCAGTCCCTGTGCACTGTGCCTGTGCTGTACTGAAAACTCAAGCAGTGTTATCATCTCTGTCTAGTTCACAGAACTGTCCCCATGTTAGAAGAGGGGATGTATTCTGTAGTCCTAACACTTATCTGAAGCTAGATCGATGACACTGCTCCTCCGTAAATACAGTACAGTTAATGAGCACTGTAACAATTGGACAGAAAGTGTGTTATTGGCAGGATCACCAGGTGAAAACAAAGGAAAAAAACCTTAAAAATAAACAAAATTCAGCCAACACATCTAAGGGCTGGTATGCTGTAAAATATAATAAACATGTTCTTGGGTTTAACTTTGGGAGGAAGTTTTACTTTAAACAGCCATTACCAACCAATAAACCACTTGTGAAAATCTTTATGGAAAATAAATCAACAAACACAGATAAAGAAGAACAAATGGAATAATTTAGACATGGAAATCAGCTGTAGTGCTAAGTAAATCTAAATGTGCATATGCTGTATTTCAATTACATGGTGGATCACTATCCGCCATGTAATGGAAATGTATACAAATTTATGTGAATATATTTTTGTCATAATGTCATTTTACAGCTGCACTACCTCTGCATTTGGTAGTAAATATACCTGTGCCAATCACAGAGAGTAGCAGCTGACTTTAGCAGATATCAGCTAAGGACAAACCAGCTGTATTATAACATAATGCGTAAGATATGCCTTGGAGGCTGTCTTTAAAACAGTAGGTATAAATCTGTGTGATCAATGTAAGTGGATAAAGGCTAATCTGCATGCCTGTCAATGGGTCCTTATCTATATGGCCATAAGTCTTAAATAGTGTAATTGCTTTGTGTTCTCTGGGATTTTTGAGGGAATGCAGGTCATGAACTTTATGTTTTATAAGCGGATTATGAATAAATCCATACTGTTTGTTGTGCAGAGTGTAGTCTTCAGTTACTATTTAAAGTGTGTATCCGCATAGGCAATATTTAGTTCAAAAGCTGATACATTCAAAGAACAACAAGTAACTTTTACATCAAACCGCTGTAAATTAAAGCAAAACAAATGAAGTAATGTGATTTATTGGGGGGTAACTACATAGTGAGTCAGTACAGGTCTTAGGGTCATGCCTGTCTTAAAGGACATTTCCACCTTTGCGGGGGCACTTTTAAAAAAACATATGCCAGCAATGTACACGGTGTGTAGATGATGCCGGCATATGCTGATCCTGGATATAAACACAAAAACTTACTTTTTTTTAGTTGTCCTCTCAGGCCCCACACGTTTTTTTTAAATGGGGACCAGACTTCTGTGTACAATGTAGTGTGTTGAAAAACTCTTTTTCCCACAATGCTTTGCTTTTCTCCTGCACGAGCATCATTAATATTCATAGTTGTACCTCCCCCTGGGCAGTGGAGAGTGACCGGGAGACTTTTTTTTTTTACCTGTGACTACAGTTGGAAGATTGTTGTGATTGCTAAAGAAATCCGTTATATGTTGTCTCCGGTAATCGCTCAGAACAAAACATGACAGATTTCTTCCTCCAACTGTAGTCTCAGGTACAATAGAAATCTCCCAGTCACTCTGCACTGTCCCCGGACAATATGTATATGATTTACACCACGCTGTGAGACTGATATACCCCCCGATGTTCAACTAAATAATTCCAAGTCATCCCCAGAGTACTTATTATACACAATCACTTGTGCCACACAAACAGGTGAATGTTACATATACAAAAGCAATTCAAATATAAGATGGAAACTACAATCTGCATCAGTGCCCCAGACAAAAATCTTCAATTAGGCATGCACTGATACAACGCACACAGCCCTGGTGACACACCGTGCACATCTCCGACGAACCGACACATCCCTGGTGAGCCTGCACATCATCTCCGGTGACCCCGCACATCTCCGGTGACCATGCACATCTCCAGTGACACCACACATCCTTGGTGACCCCACACATCTCAGGTGACCCCGCACATCTCCGGTGACACTGCACAATGGGGATCTATCAAACCTGAAGTAGACAAAATCTGGAGCAGATTTGCACTGCAGCCAATCAGCATCTATCTCTCATTTTCAAATCTTACCTGAGCAAACTGAAGAGAGAAGCTGATTGGTTTTGACCCAGGAGAGAGAAATCTGAGAGAGACACACAGAACAAGGGTGAAAGAAGGTCTACAGACACAACAAGTGCAGTTCATAACACACAGACACACAGAACTATGAGGAAATGATGAATCCTCTCTGCTCTCTCCTCAGAGCTCTCAGAGCTGAGTGTGTGCTGGTTCATAGGAGGGGGGGTCAGCACACTGAGCTCAGCAGAGCAGAGAGGAATCGGCTGATTGCAGTTTACAGATAACAACCCGACCCTCAGTAGAAAGGGATTGAAGATCCTGTGGAGGGATTTTTGAATTTCTAGGAAACTGGCCTGTGAAATAGTCTATTAAATAAAGTATGAAAAACAGTCCTGTGACTCCTGACTGCTTGCATCATGAGTATGCCTCACTGTTTAAAAGAAATTTCCATGTGAAGTCCATTGGGAAGCAAGCAATTCCGGGCGTGTTTATCTCCTTGGTCCAACAGCAAAATGTTTTCCTGGCACACTCACAAGCCAGCATGTAAAAAAAACTTGTCTCACCACTAGGGTAAACAACAGAGGTTTGGATACACGTCTTCTGCAGAAAATGTGAAAGCCGGACAGCCGCGCATGGGTCAGAAGATAAGGAGGAAGCCCAACCTCCCTTAAAGTTACAGGGAAGCACAAGGGATCCCGCACATCCCAATGGCAGCTGAGACCCCCCCATGCATCACTGCGACAAATCAGTCAAGCAAAACAAATGACAAACGCACTCATCAATTCGTCACCAGCTTTACAGCAAGGTGCACATGGAATGGGCTTTAACCCCTTCGTGACGGGAGATGTACACTGTACGTCTAGCCACAAAGAGACCAAATGACTTGTCACGTACACTGTACGTGACGAGTTATTTGCTGCTTTAGAGGGCTGTTAATCGCTGAGAATCAGCTTTTAACATTCATTAATGGATGCCCTTACTACAGAGGCATTCATTAATGAAAGGGTTAACCTTTTTCAGACACCCGATACCTTAATATCGGGTGTCTGAGAGTCAAAGCAAAGCGGACACACATGCCGGCTTTTGCCGGCATTCTGACAGCTCGTATAGATCGAGAGAGATATCTCTCTCAAGCTATACTGGCTTTTTTTTCTTTTTTTCTTTCATGAATAGATACATAATGTGTCTATTCCTATAATGTATCTATTCCTGGAAGAAGAATGTTTCAGTTTGCTGATCGTTGTTGCAACAATCAGAAAACCTTTAGTAACAGCTGAATCCTGAACTGCTGCAGGATCAGTGTCACTAACTTATTATCGGCTGTTCTGAAGTTTGAAGCAGCCTGATAATAACCAAAAATGTATTAATTTATCAAGCAGTAACAGTGAGATTAATTCACAATGACTGTTTGATATAATTAAATAAATAAAATACAATTTTTAAGTTTAAAAAAAAGTGAAAAGTGTAAAAAAAAAAAATTGTGAAAAGTGTAAAAAAAATGTGTAAAAAATAAAATAAAATAAGGGATAAATGAATATATTTATTGCATTTTTTTAGCTGTGCTGGTGTTGTAAAAAAATACTACAAATCAAAACTGGGAAAAAAGTGTTTTTTTTAACGTTTTTTTTCTCTTTTTTTATATTTTATTTGTCCTAAGTGAGGCGTTAGACACACATATGTGATATAAATATGTAGCCCTATCTGTCCTCTAAAAAACAATATATAATATGTGTGGGTGCACTTTGTAAGAAAGTATATTACTGACGTGGAAGAATCACAGCAAAAATGTCAAAAGTGTGTCAGTCATTTACGAACAGAAACTAAAAACAAGCTCAGTCATGAAGGGGTTAAACAGTAAAACAGAAAAAAGTTTTCCTGGCACACTCACTAGCTAGCATGTAAAAAAAAAACTTGTCTCACCACTAGTGTAAAAACAGAGGTTTGGATACACGTCTTCTGCAGAAAATGTGAAAGCTGCACAGCCGCGCCAAGGCACCTCTTATAGGCAGATCATATATCTCCTTGGCCCCTCACAGCTGTCACTGGCCCCTCCTGTTTAACTGCACTAGAGCACAGTAGTGATTTGGAGGTTAGCAGGAGGAACCAGAAACACAGCGATAGACTAAGGAGATTGACACTCCCGGAAGAGTTGGTTTCCTAGAATAATTTATGTGAAGGTTTATCATGAATGGAGTGGTGTTATGGAGGCATGGGCATTAGGAAAGGCAAGTATTAACAATCTGCTTTTACAGGTATGTCCGTTATGAGGTTTCGGTTTTAATGACAGCATGGCTTTAACAGTCCCTCTCCCATGGTCGAAGGCTTTTCATTTCACAGGTGCATTAGTTTAGCCTAATACCTTTCTATGGGCAGTCAAATATGTATAACCCACCACTATGCAGAAGGACAATGCATGTGTTTAATAGCCACAATGGTAATGAAATGCTGTCAGAGACCAAATTCCATTTCATGAGGGAAAGCAAGATTTATTTTTGCTTCCAAGGTTTAGAATGGAGGCTTTTGATTGTATGAAAACTTTATTTTGCACAGACTTTTGAAAACCACTTTTACATTATTTTAGTGCTAGCTGTGAACCTATCTTACCACTGGCAACTATTTTGAAGTGAAACCCAGAGCAACCTAACACCTGTGGGGTGGCTCAAACTCTCTCTCTCATGACTTAAATTGTACATGTTGTAATATATGGACAAACAAACCAAAAAAGTGTTGGCTATGCGTAAACTTTAGCAAATAAAATGAAGCTATGTTAACTTTCAAAATCCAATCACATGCAGGGAAATAAAAAAAATGATTAGATAATGGAAATTAAAACAACATCACTTTATTCACAAAGCTAAGTGGACACATTGCTATAGAATATTCTTCACTTTAATTCAGTGAAACACATATTATTTTGGGACCTGATAACAAACCCTTGGAAACAGGACATCATAAACATGACAAGTGTTTCAATTACCTCTTCCTTATTATCTCTTTTAAGGAAAATCTGTACTAAGGGAAAAACAGGAGCTTCTATTGCTGACCGCCAATTAGAGCTGCTTGGTTTGTCTTTGGCTTCAATAATTTCTAAATTACTGTCTAGGAACAGCTGCTAGTAAGGTCAGAACTGCTGCTCAGCATACATCTACGGTCACTGACAGTGTTGAAAGTATGGAAGCCTTTAGCAAACTTCCATTTTCAAAAGAAACAGTCTAGTGCATCTTTTCTTTCTGACAGCCATGACATCCAGTACCACAAAATCTACAGAATGTATCTGAAATGAGAAGTTCAAAGAACAAATGAGTCAAAAGCAATATTAACCTGGACTTGGTACCTAAGTGGTTAGAACTCTTTCCATGTGACACTGGGGTCCTGAATTAATCTGTCACTAGATGTATTATATTCCTATCACATAAGTTTTTATGTGATTTCAGCATTGTGCTGTTTTAGTTGCCTGTAACAGCTCAAAAGCATAATAGTAGGATATCTGGTTTTCACCTCTAATTTTACCCTAGTGTGTGACTGCAGTAGAGATACTATTGGAAGGTAGAGGCTGGTATGAGAAAATGATATACATTGCTGTAAAACTGTTAACTGTTAAGTAAGTGACATTTAAATAATAAAATAAGTGCATTATGCTAAGTAGTTACATTATAATCACAAGACAGCATTTGCATGTGTACCTGAGATAAAATTCATCCTGCATTTGCCATTCTTTTTGTTCAGTAATGAGTTTTTCACTTTCAGCAAGAAAAAAAGAATTCCCATCAAGGGCCTGTGTCAATGGCCATTTGTTTGCTTCAAGCAGGTTTTGCATTTTCCTACAAGTCTATATAAATGCAAACCAACTTAAAGCAGGTTAAATGCAGGTCAGAAGGAAGTCAACTGTAGGTCAAATGCTCCTGTCAATAAATTACGAATAATCTCAAATTGTTGTCAAACTGATGATATCGACACAAGCCCAAAGCCTTCCACACAGGTCAGCAGTCTGCTAGTGATGTCCAGCTAAGTAGTCCTCTCCTACCAGTTTGCTGAATGATCTTCAGATTGCATAAATCATGTGGCATTCTTTCTTTTGCCAACTCAGAGCAATGCTTGATTAGCAGGAGAACTAATACAACAGATAAAATGTAGATCTATTAGATTTTACAAAAAAGTTTTTGCAATAGTTTTTTATATACTACAATGGTACCTTTATATTTGATCTCTACACCTGAAAATGTCCCACTGAACCTTACTCATTTTTAAACTTGTAACAGTAAATGCCCTGTTTTAAGAGTCAATATCACAAGATGTTTGCTTTTACCTCTGTGCCTACTTCTGATATATAATTGAATGTACACAATACATGATCTTGATCAAGCTTCCAAATTTGTATTAACATTGAATTAAGCTACATTTTCATTTTACAAAGACATTTTTTCTTTGAATTGAAGAAAACTCTTGGTGATTATGTGCCATCTGCCACTTTCAGAATCTGAATTCTTTCCTCCTTGTTCCAAAAAAAAATAATAATGCATGTAAAGTGTATTGAATGTTCATTCATAGGTAGTGTCACCGAGTGCCCAGATAATCCCTCTAGCAAAGAGAGACGAGGCTGCAACCAACTCTAATTGATTCTGAAATGAATCTGTATAAAAATAAGAAATTTCAGTTCCCATGTGGACAAAAAAAACAGTAACTACATAAGCTTGACAGCTGAGTGATTCTTTTTTTAAAAAGAAAAAAAATCTGATGAGGAGCTTAAATTATTCTTAACCAGAAATGGTTTTGATGTCAATGTTAACAGTGTATTGTATATGTAACCCAGTTAATTATTTTTGAACAAGGGTGCTTGCAAATGAACCCCTTTCACAGCTTTTTCTTTATAATGTATTTATTAAATTCCACCTCCTTACTCCCAGTAGCTGGAAGGCAGGAAGCAAGGATTAGGCTACTGCAGTTTTACCGATGCTGTCAGTTTGCCTTGCCAAACTTCAAATATGAACTGTTGCATGTACTGTCACAGATATTTCTTCTACATCTTAATTTGCAAATGAGGAGCTGACATTTCCCATGCCTTACATTTGCACAAGGCTCCCCAGCACATTAAAAGCTAGGGCTGTCAGCAGCTGCTATTATGTTTATTGCTTTGCAGATATTAGGTAGCCTATTTTTTTTTTCATTAGATTTTTATTTATAACTGAGATGGTCTTGCAGCAGCAAATCCTCATATTTTATTTAGAAAGGAGATATGGAGTACGTGATTCGTGCACTGCATTTGAAAACCGTTTCAAGTAAGAATTTTTATTTTTAATATTGTTTAATCAGCTTGAGTCCTATTTTCCTGTTTAACCTACTGATACAGTACATCATGGTCTAATATATTCAAAATAAGTATAAATAACTAAGGAAGCATAGTTTTGAAAGACTAGCAGTGACTCCTTGATGCCTAAACTAAAAAGTATTTATTTTTGAAAAGCCGCTGTTTTCAAACACAGCACAGGCACAGTGCAGAATTGGTTCCTCGGAGAGTCATAGATGAAAATCAACCCTCTGGGAGAATTCTGTATTTGGGAGCTTTTCAGATGAAAAGCAAATGTCGGATTGATTAAGATCTCACCCTGAACTGAAAGCTAGCAGCACTGCAAGCTTCATACTAAAATCAAAAATAACAATGTCAAAACATAAAGGGGGAATGGAGGATCAGCAACAAAACTTTCTCAAAGAGAAAAAAATGACAGAATAAGAATGTTATGATCTGTCAAATTTTGCACATGAATGTCTACAAAGTGGGAAAAAGTAAAGTTTCTTGTAAATCTGGTAACCTAAATCTGAGCGCATCTGCACCTAAGTTTATTTAAGTATGCATGCACTCATGTAGAGGTTTATATTTAAAGTGTATTTCAATAAATATCCTATGTGAGAATATATTTATATTTGGCTGATGTTTGTTCTCATATGCACGAATTAGAATACAGAATAATCTTCCACAGATGTTTGAGTGACAGTTATCTCATGCAAATTGGCACCTTTAGCGAAAGGATGAGCTTGCTTGTGTGTGTTGTGCACAGAGTTACCTTGGTACAGAGTTACAGGATTTTAAAAACATTGAAACCTAAGAGTAGGGCTACACAGGGGCTTTTAGTAGTTCAGTGGCACTGCTATAATCTGATTAGATCAATCTCTTTGTACTGCTGCTAAACAGGAGATTTTTGGTAGTGTGACAGAGCATTTCAATGGCCATGTTTGCATGAAATAGCCCGTACGGCTGCCCTTCGGTTCGGCTGAAACAAAGGGCTCCGGCAGGCGATGTGAGCCAAAAGATTAACTGAAGCTACAAGATTAATCTTGTAAATACAAAATTCCTTTAACCCTTTTTCTGCCAGATCTATTTTTGCATTTTTTCCCATGCATGTTAAAATACGCATTCAAGCTTACATTTTAGTTAACCCCCCAATTATATTTTTTCTGAAACCCTGGAATATATAATGGTGGCAAACCCAAATGTTTTGAATAAAAAGTATTCAAGTGAAGTTAATACACACAAACACAACATAATACCTACCCATTTTTTTTGGTAAAATATAAAAACTATAAGATTGTATCAAGTAACTACATTACAAAAATGTCAAGCCCTAAAATTGCATACCCTTAAGAAATGGTGACACACTTTGGTACCAAATTTTTCTATAGGCAAAGCTTTCAAAACCTTTAAAGGTCATCGGTTTAGCGGTAACTGTGATTACTGATCCTAGAATTATTGCTCTTTTTTGGCATGAGTGGCATTATGCAACATGTGTGGTGCAATTATTGTTTTCACCCAGCATATGCTTTAGATACGTATGTGCATGAAAGTGAGGACAGGGGACTTTAAAATTATTTTGTTCTTTTTTAAATGTTTTATTTTTTTAATCAAATTTTTTTACAAATAGTTTACCTAAGTTTAATGATGTCGCATAAGGGGATCTTCATTTCTTCCAGACCCTTCAGGAAAAACACACTAAATTAAACAAACACAAAATTATGTGGGTTCCCATCAAAATCCATACCAGTCCCTTAGCCTAGAAAGTGGTTTGATATAAAATGTTAAAGGAGAACTATGGGGTTAAGGCTTTTCCCCATAGTTCTCCTTAGGGTAACGGAAGGACACAAACTAGCGTCCTCCCGTCACCCTAAGCTCAGTATACTGCGAGCTATACTGAGATGCCGCAGCTGAAGCGGATCCCGACAATTATGTCTGGATCCACCCAGCTGCATGATTGACAGCTGGCTCTGCCTATCTAAAGGCAGAGCCAGCTGTACCCGCCCCCTCCCCCGTCCGTTCCGCCAGTCAGCGCTGGAGGATCGGAGCGGGGAGGGGGGAATCCAGCCCCTCCCCTGTCACGGCAGAGAGCCGTGACAGGATCGAGAGGTGAGCGAACGCCGGTATGTGTTCGCTCCCCTCCCGATCTACTGAGCCGACCTGTGACAGTCTCATTGTCACAGGTCGGCTAGAACTATGAGGTGAGTGAAAAGCACTCACCTCATAGTTCTCCTTTAAGTTAATTCCATGCAAAAAAACAAAAAAGAATGTGGGGTCCCATCCCAAAACCAATTCCAGAACCTTAACATTGATAAGAGTTTGGTATGCATCGAGAGGGGTCCAAAATCCATACCAGACCCTTGTCCAGCATGCAGCCTGAATGGCCAGAAAAGGGAGGGGCAGTGAGCATGCATCCCTGTCTCCTGAACCATACCAGGCCACATGCCCTCAACATGGGGTGGGTACCTTGGCAAGGTTACATGTTGATTGGAGCAAGGGCCTTTCCCCACATCCCCCAATGTTGGGGTCAGCTGGGGGGGGACATAGTACCCCTTGTTTCTCATTTACCAAAAAAGTATAAAGTAAAAAAAAATATTTCCCATGGTATAAATTCTTTGTTAATCATTTTGCCCAGTGAGGCAAACCCATTGTTATTTTTTTATTTTATTTATTAATTCTTTATTCCAAATGTTCACATCAAAACAAACATACAAACAATATTGTTTACAATTAATTTCCTTTAAATACAATCATACTTATAAAATAATATAAATATATCCTCTATACCAGGGGTCAGCAACCCCCGACACGCGTGCCCAGCCTGGCACGCGAGGCCTTGACAGCTGGCATGCGACATTATTCTTTATCATTTGTAGTTGACAGCTCGAGCCGGCTGTCAATTACATTCCTGGCCCGCCCACCTCCCTCACGTGATCACATAACAACCTATCAATCCATTAGTCGCCCCTCCCTATCTAATTTATTCTCCTGTAATCTACCAAGATTTCTTAAAAATAGTTGTATTGTTATCTTCCACTATTTTTCTTTTCTTTCTCCTTCCCCTTCATCTCCTTCTCTATTCCTATCCCATTGTTATTTGTGATGAAGGATGCCATGCAAAGTTATTTGCAAAGGAAAAAAGGCACTTTTTTCAATTGTTTGCTTTTTAATTGAATACTGAAATAAATAACAAACAAAACTAATGAAAATGAAAAAAGAGTAATGGTAAAAACAAAACTACAGGGAAATAAAAGCTTAGGTAAGGGATGGAGGGAATTAATTAGGGATAATTAGGGTAACTAGGGGTTAATACTGGGTTAAATATGAGTTAAAGCGTAAATACGATGTAACTATACATTGTTACTATGTATTACTCTATCACACTTGCAGCTTATCTGAAAATGTTATTTTACCCAGGAGCAGCTGCAATTTGACAGTTGCTCTTGTTATGTATATACTGTAGCAATTCCCAACTGTCATTTTGACAGCCAGCAAATGCCAGCAATGTCAGCCTGGGGGGTTATATAATCGCCTGCAGTGTGTCACAGGCTTCAATCAGCAGTAGCCAGTAGCAATGGCTGGGCAGCCAACCATTGCTACTGGCATAAATGTCCCAAAATGTCAGAAATCCAGAAGAGAAGCATCTGTGCTTTATTTTAACTGTTCCTGAAGGTTCCTAAAGGAACTAGGTTTATGACAAGTTCCTGTATCTTTGCTCAGTTCTTCTCGAGAAAAAGGCCTTTATCACAAGGTCTGACAGGGTGCTAAATCAAGGGCACTTTTCACAATACTTATCCAGTGATAAAGCTGTTCTCTACTTTTCTCCCTTTATTAAACAGGTACATTCCCATTACTTTCTGTGTACTTATCACCAGGATGAGAAGAGGTGAGATATTTCAGTTCCTACCTGACTTATCACGGGTTATTAAACACCATTTTCTAGCCTTTTCACTTTGCTAAGGTGAGAAAAGCCTTCTCACTGCTTATCACACTCTTTCACAGTTTATTAAACGTACACCAAAATGTACTAGTGGTTAAAGTCAGAATTTTGATGGATGTCATACTGTATGTTCAAGAGAGAGGTCATTAGGGCTCTTTTGCCCGATTTCTCTCCTCATACTCTTCTCATCATTTTAGTTTGGAAAACAAAATTTGTCCAATACAATTTGAACCCATCATACCTAAATATATCCTTTAAATTGTGTCAATATTACTAAAAGTTTATGTGAGTTTTACTGATGTAACAGGCTGCTGACCAGTGTTCCTCTTACTGACAAGTAACAGGTAGCAGGCTTCTGAATGGACCATCTGACAGGTAATGCACTGCTGTCAGTTAACAGCCTTTTAATAAGGCAGAAAACAATCTGTAGTAAGTTTTTCTGGCAGCTAACAGACAGATATACTGAACAATTCTACAGTGCACTTTATTTTTGCCCACTACTTCTGCTAGTGCCCATTGCTTATGGCACCTGTTCTCACTTATTTGAGTGAGGTGGGTTACACTGTGATGGGGGTGTAAGTAAGGTGGGGGAGGGTGGGCTATGATAAGGGTGTGAATTGGGCAAGGGGGGATACACTGGGAGAAGGGAAATGCACTGGTTAGGTTGGCTGGGGAGGCATGTGCTGATATGGGTGGGGTGGGGGGGTTGTCAGTCGACTGGGGTAGGGTGCGCTTTAATGTGGTGTCAGATAATTGAGGAGGAATGCAGTGTGATGGAATGATCAAATGACCAGTTAGGGATGCACTGGGATAGAATAAGATGTGGGTCAGATGACCAAGGTGGAAGGTCACATAACCAGGGAAAAATGCACTGTGATAGGAGATCATGTGAGTGGGAGGGATGCACTGAGATTAAGGATGCACTAAGAGATGGGTCAAATCACTGGGAAGGGATACCCAGGAGGTATATTTTTTATGTTATTTTGCTAGGGTCTTTTATTTTTCTTCAAGGTCAGCATTTGAATTTGTAGCTGACACAGGCAAAGCTGTCCTTTGTTAGCAACACGTTACCACATACTAGTGTTGTACTGTTTAGGGCACCAAATTGCCACATTGTTAAGTGCACCAGAGCACCACATCCTCAATACCCCTATTGTCATAGCTGATAATAGTGTTAGTCAATCCCCTGTATTCATAATGTCATCAGGTTCTTTAATGCAGTTACTAGGGGGCAAGCAGGTTCTGCATTTAAAAAACAAAGAGGTGGTTGGGTTGAGAGACAGGGCATATTTGCCTTTTCTTTCTGTCAGTGGGCATGTTATACAGCCAGGCATGCGGAGAAGGTCATTAAGTTGGTAAACAAGCCTTACTCATCATCCGCTTCCTTTCAGGTGCTGAACAGTGCATTTGCATCCTTCTTCCTCCTCTACAGTTCATTCTGATATTGCCCTGCACACTGGCATGGTGGAGTCAGCTGAATAATTTTGGCACGGAGGATGCTGAAGAATTCTTGTTATCTGATGTGAAAAAAGAGAGCTCCAGGGGAGGGGACAACAGGTTGGGAAAAACAATTGCCACAGATGTTTCTACAGCTCTAACTTACTACCAAGTGGACTGAAGCGATGAAGAGAGTGGGGATGATGAGGTGGCAAACCATAGGTTGGTGCCATAGGTTGTTGAGGAAGAAAAGTGATTGAGAAACAGGATGTCATCCAGCAGCTTGCAAAGAAGTAGAGGGAGCAGCCACCCTATTCCATTAGATGGCATTGCTGCAGGCCACGGCTATCCTCAAGTCTGCCCCTCAGATCTCAGCAGTCTGAGCCTTTTTAAACATATCTTCTGCCCACAGTACCTTAGTGCCCTGCAGTGTACCAATAAAAGCAAACAAACCAGTCATCTGGGTACCACATGCATGAGGGGGACACATGGATGTCTACCAAAACGCAGTGGGAGCAGCACATAAATGATACCATTCAGCAGCAAAAAGCCCACACCACCTTCTCACTTTTCCCTTTCTACTTCTCCTGCCACTCCACAATAATCTCTGTCTGCATCCACTGCAAAATCTGCAATTTTAAGTGGTAGGGATGAAAGTCTGACAAGGGGTTTGAGATGTCTACCTTACAGCACACCAAGCAGGAAAAATGGTCAGCATGGGGCCATGCAGAGAGGGGCCAAGTGTTAGCTTGAACTTCACTGTTTTTCTAACCCCACTTCAACATCTTCAGCAGCATTCATGGCTAGGCAGCTGCTGGAGTGTAGAAATAAATATTTATCCAATCACCCTCATGCCAGGTGTCTCATGACTAGTCTGTGTTGCTGCTGAATATCGGCCAGGCAAACACTCCCTGGATACAACCTCCTTGTGTGGCCGCATACACTTCTGGCCTGCCACAGGACAACCTTAAAGAAAAAAAAGGACCACATCACCTCAATGTCAAATCAAAGCACCCCTCCAAAAAAATGCACGGCCCCTAAAATACAACCCCCAAAAAAGAAAAGCCCACTGAGTGACCACTGCTCTCAAATCCACAGGAGTGCACATGTGTACAGTTGGCTTCTCCAGACCACCACAAAGTGCTCTGTCAGCTAGAGTTTTTTAAAATGAGTTTTAGTTTGTTTAGGGTGCTTTTTTAAACTTTTTTTGTTAAAGGGTTACAATTCAATTGTATTCCTATTGTTGGTGCAAGTTTCCCATATATGATTGCATGTTAAACACTCTTTTTACATTTCTCACGCCACTATTTGCATGTCGTATAGTTTCACGTGCATGCAATACGATGTGCAGGTACGCAAATACAGAGCTATAACACTCCTAGGCGTAATGATGTTGCAGAATGCTCATATACACTTCGTAAATATGGGTGCGCGTGTTTTCACACGTGTATTAGAATATGCTAGACGTGTCAGTGATTGCATTAGTAAATCAGGCCCTGTGGCTCTTAGCATCCTCCTATAGCGAGGGGTTGAGTTTTTCAGCTCTCACACCTTATTCACTGCTGTGAGTCCTTAACGAGGGTCAAAGCCTGTGTAAATCACCAAACTGAATTTGAATTCTGGGAATTTGCCAAAAAAAACAACTTTGAGCCAACTCTGAATTTCATCCTTATTCATTCAGACATTATTATCAAATTTTAAAATTAAATCCATCTATAGGATACAAACATAACACAGTTAAACTTAGGGTGGCCATACACTGTGGAAGCGGCCCAAATTCGCTTAGTGGGTGCTGCTGTCGGCACCCATTGAGCCAGCATCCCTTGATCAGGTAATCGAAGGAGCCGGTCAGAAAATCTTTGTACAAACAGAGCCGGCAGTCAATGAGCTGCCGAATCTGTTCGGGTATTCTGACAGTGGCCGGCAGCTGCTGTCAGAGTACAAAACAAATAGCGGGGATTCCTCGATCAATGTACTCATAGCATTGTTGGAGGAATCTACTCTATTTTTTTAAATTCAGCCTGTGAGTTGAATGAAAAAGATAGAGCAGTGTATGGCCAGCTTTAGTATATGCAAACCACAGACACTGGACACAACTGTTATTTTGCTTTAATACAGACATTACACATTATATACACATGAATAGAATACAACCTTTAGCTCTGTTTAATTTCATTTCTACCTTTTTTGCTAAAACATTTTTATTTTTAAATGAAGTTTACAGTTCATCTACCTGCCATTATAAAGGCCAGCCTAATGACACATAGCAACATTTAGTGCAATGAAGAGTGGTTTGCTGAGTGCCTTGCTAATAGATGGGTGGTAATTGAGATTTTCAATTGCAACATATGCAATGCTTGCTTAAGCTGAATGTGTTGTTCAGAAGCATGTCCCAGTGACTTTTACATTTATTTTATATAGTGCACTAAAGGACACTAACATACAAAGTCATAAGGAATAAGAGACAATTGTATCAGATAAAAACGGTGAAGGGTTTAATTGCCTAAATTTTTGATCTTCTTGGTTTATTGACCATCAACTAATCCGGACTACAATTTACCAGTTGACCTACTAAAGGTTTAGTTCTTTTTTCTAAAGTTTCATTTTTACCTTGCACACGCTGCTCTTTCTCAGATTACATGTGTTATTATCACTGTGGAAGGTCATGTGAAATCCATTCCAAGGATCAAATGATGGCTAAAATCAATACTACTTCCTAAATATTTCCCCACCCTACTTGGCTCAGTAGGCAACATGGACTTGTTAGTTAGCACTACAGTTATTTTTTTCTTTCAGCTGAAAGTCACCTTTTAAAGTTCAATAAACATGTCTTTGGTTGTTTAGATGTTTAGTTTTATTTGGCACTGTCTTATATGAAAGTGCTGCAATGAATCAAAATGTAGGCATTGCAGCATTTATTAGGGATTTGATATGTGAAGCAGAATATACAGTATATTATATATATA
>NW_017306638.1:1834599-1840929 GCF_000935625.1 Nanorana parkeri | reverse complement strand
TATATATATAATGTATCAGGAAACTCTAAATGCATCACAAAGACCAAAACTAAAATACAACGTGCCATATTTCATAGTAACTCACCAGATGTCAGTTTACTGGGCTTATAGTAGTTGTGGAAGGTGAATTCTAATTTGTTCTGCCATACTGCTCTTTCCGTTTTATTCTTTGCATTATCAAATAAGCATATAGTTTCTAAATATTTGACAGACTCAAAAACATGTTATAGTAGATTGGCTGATCAGGTGACTGTTTAGCAATTTAGGTTCTGTACTCATCTTTGTAACTATATTGTCTGCATATGTTTGCAGGTATGCCATTGTGTAAAATATAATTCCAAATTTATACTTGTTTCTCTTATACTTACTTTTAATATCACATCGAAAAAGATGATTGAAATTGCATGTTCTAGTTTTATACTTGTTTGGTAAACTCCATAGTTTGATATGCCTCTTTAAAATCAATAAACAGCAGAATACATTTTACAGTGTATTTATTGATTATCTTCAACATTTTGCATATGGTGTACATTTGTATTTTTGGGCACTTAAGAAAACATTTATGGCAGCATTTGCCTCCCCCTTTCTCCCAAAGAAACCAGTGATGATACAATACTGCTGATCAATGGTTAAGGCTTTCCTTTGTACTTCTGTATCCTGGTCCTGCAACTTGCCTCACATTGTTCGAGTGTGCTTCAGAAATATACTGTAAGAAGGTCTCAGGGAACAACAATTTTTTACTTAACATTTTTTTTTTAAAAAGGTGTTTATTGATAGTATATAGCACTGACAATTTTATGCAGTTGCGCAATCACAACACTCCCTGCCCTCAAGGAGCTTACAATCTAAGGTCTCAATCGCACACACATACAAGGCCAATTTAGACAGGAGCCAATTGACCTTCCAGCATGTCTTTGGAGTGTGGGAGGAAACCAGAGTACCTGGAATAAACTCACACAAGCACAGGAAGAACATGCAAACTCCTTGCAGATAGTTTCCTGATCAGGATTGTAACCGGGGACCCTTAGTGCTGCAAGACAGAATTGCTAACCACTACACCAATGACATAGAATTCCATCATATAATTACCATTCCCTGATAAGACACTAAACATCTTAACTACATAATTTATAGTCTTTAACACAAACACATATAATTGTAAAACTCCAAAATAATATAATTTCTCCTCTTACTTATCTAAGTGCTCCTTTAGCGTCACCTACAAATTTAACTCCTCCACTCCTCTTCCTCTTTCTGTAGGGTTCCCCCAAGGCTCTGTCTTTAGACCCCTTCTCTTCTCTATCTACACCTCCTCCCTTGGTCAGTTAATAACCTCAAATGGCTTCCAATACCATCTCTATGCCGATGACACTCAAATCTATCTTTCCACTCCACAACTCTCCCCCTCAGTGTCCTTGCGTGTCACTAATCTAGTACTAACTGACATATCGGTCTGGATGTCGCAACACTTCTTAAAACTTAATCTTTCAAAAACTGAGCTCTTGATATTTCCTCCCGTCCGTGCACCTTCCCCCAACTTTTCCCTTGAGATTGTTAACACAACTATCCACCCCTCCTCCCATGCTAAGGTCCTAGGTGTCATCCTTGACTCGGACCTCAACTTTCTTCACCACATCCAATCACTATCCACATCCTGCAGCCTTCACCTTCATAACATCTCCAAAATACGCCGGTTCCTCACCAAAGAAACCGCAAAATTACTCATCCACTCGCTTGTTATATCTCGTCTTGACTATTGCAACTCCCTCTTCATTGGCCTTCCACTACACAGGCTACCCCCCCTTCAGTCTATCATGAATGCAGCTGCCAGACAGATTCACCTAACCAACCGCTCAGTGTCTACCACCCCCCTCTGCCAATCCCTACACTGACTTCCGCTCGCCCAAAGGATAAAATTCAAAATATTAACCATCGCTTACAAAGCCATCCACAACTCCACCCCCGGCTATATCTCAAACCTGGTCTCAAAGTATCACCCTAACCGTTGGCTCCGCTCATCCCAAGACCTCCTGGTTTCCAGCTCCCTTGTCAACCTCCTCCTCCTCTCCAGGGAAGCCTATCCCACCTCAACCTAAGCGCTCAACCATCACGTTCTCAAACAATTCATCCCCACACTCCTCATGTATCACTTCCCCCTCCCTTTTAGATTGTAAGCCCTCATGAGCAGGGCCCTCCTTACCATCTTGCCTTGATATGTATTGTGATTGTAATGTCTTCCTTATATTGTAAAGCGCCGCACAAACTGTTGGCGCTATATAAATCCTGTATAATAATAATATGATGCAACAAATGCCTCTTCCTCTGTATATACGTGAATACACATACCTTTACCATGATAATTGCTTTGATATATTTATTTTACTGCATTAATTGTATCCGATGCTTGACTATCAACTACACTTCCCTATTCAGTCACTCACAGTGGCTGCTGATTTTCCCTTAAAATTCTACCTTACCATAATCTGAAACCGTTAAAATGATACTAGAAATCGTACTTATCAAAGTTATAGAGCTATATCAGGATGACCTCTACTTCAACTCAGGTAGAGAAATTCTAAGAACAACACTGAAAAGGAATGCTCTAATGAATGAGTGGATGAACTTGTTTAATTATTAAAGAAACAGGGATAGAGCATTTTGTGCACATGATAGATAGTATCTTCCTCTATATATTGTTACTCTGCCTCTTGTGATGGTTTTTCTTTCTAACACTACACTTTGAAGATTTTTTTCAAAGCTACATCTATGTATAAAAGAATCTTTTCATCCTGAAGATCTAAAAAATCTCAAGGAAGGATACAATTCCATACAGTACACATATGTGAAAAAAGGACATTTTTAATATGTTTTCTGTCAATAGCATCTGCCATTCTTGATAACAAATTACATTTTAATTTTAATGTTCCACTTTGCCTTTGCAAAAGTTTGTCACTGAGGTGACCCATTACTTAAATAAATTATTGTTCATATATTTTAATACATGTGGCCCCATAGGTACTACATTACAGGGAGAACATTTGTTAAAATGTTTTATATTATGTGCTGCATTATGGCTATTTCACAGATTGCACAAGCATAATGCTAAAAGTGAATAGCTAACTAATTAGGAGTAATACTTTAAATGCAAATTTCATCTAATATGAATAAAGGTCAAGGGGTTGGGTATTCCAAAACAAGTAATGAGAGGGCAGGCTGTTGGACAGTATAGGATGGAGATTGTAGAGCTCACAGAATGGAAACCAAAATAGTCTAAGTTCGAATTTTTAAATGGATAAATAACTAAACACAGAATCAGAATGTGAATTCAAATGTGAATTCTCAATATTGTATAATTCTAATTTCACATAAAAAAATATCATATTCCTCATGTAGGATCATTATCAGTGGTAGGTAACTCTAATTTCAACAGAAATGTTAAAGAGAGCCTAGGAAACACAAAACGTAGGTAAGAACATGGATGACATATAAAATTAAAATATATCAATATGCAACATTTCATGTTAACTAATAAAAAGAGAAAAAAATATTTGTAATTGTATTATCTATTAAGTCTTCTCCATAATGAATTAAACTCTATGGGGTCTATTCACTATGCTGCCGAGGGAAGCCGAGTGAATGACCGATCTGAAGGGAAGTGAGCCGAACACTGTTCGGCTATTCACTTCAGGCTGGTACGGCTGATTTCAGCCGTACATCGGCTTAAATCAGCCGTACATGGGCTTGCTTTAGGTTTGAAGCTAAGTTTTAACTTTGCATTGTGGTTGTGTTTGATGCAATAAAAATAACTAAAAACAAATGGCACAAACTAACAAAGTTTTTAAATATCCGCCTCAATAAAAAATTATTCTATTCTGGTGAATCAATTTGCTAATTTGTTTATTCAAGTTTTTTAAACCCAAACTTTTTTTATTTGATTGCTTGCAACTGTTAATATAAAAAATAAAATAAAAGGAACTTGCTGCTATACTCACCCTTTCTCCAGAGTTGTCCAGCAAGTACTTCTTCTCTGTCATGAGTTGCCGCCAGTCTTCCAGACTGAAGCAGAGCTGTCATGGAGTAGTAAAAAAAAAGTGTACTAGTTTCTGAGCACAGCGTTTCTATAGTGCTTCTACAGTATATGTGACTATGATGGCAGATATTAGAAAGGAAGAATAAAATGTAGACACATGTACACGGGAAATGTATGTGAATGTGCTTCAAATGTAGTTTAAATCTATTGAAATGTACATAAATGGACATGATTTTCATATATTGAGGCTGATTTGCTAAAATCGCGAATCTTCACTCAAAAATTGTGTGGATATTCACTTCAATTATCCAAACATGTAATTCCTGTAAACTTTAAATACCTCAGTCATATGCTGTTGTTTTTCACATGATTAGATGATTGAAGTAAATATCCATGCAATATTTTTCAACTCATTTAGTCAACCTGCCCAATTATGTTCATGTTATTACAATTTTACTATTTAGACTTCACACAGACCATGTTTTTAAATGTGTATTTCTTGATTTTTTTGTAGCCTGAGTCTGTGCACAGCTGCTAGTTAAAATGTAATTAAAGTTGACAGCTAAGTTGTCGGTACCCAATAACAGAAAGTAAGAATATGCTGTTAGGTAGGTAATGAGTGTGGCACTGGAACATTTGGTAGTGACTGATACTGATACAATGATGCATTGCTCTTTAAATTTTGTCTCTTAGTGCTTATATAGTCAAGAAAATTGTTTAATACCAAAAGCTAAAGCTATTTATTGTCTTCATGTCAATCCAAACTTTAAAAAAAGATGAAAGTTTAAAGCATGGGTTATAACAGAAGAGATTTTTGTAAGAAAAACATGTTTTACAGAATTGATTGAAAAATAGGCAGCTTATATTTTTAAAGAGTGTTGTGTATTATTATTACTTAAGAAAGGGTTTTTACTTTGACCATTACAATAGTAGCCATGAGATTTTTATTTTTAGTACATTACATCAACACAAAGCTTAATCACACAATCAACACATTCCAAAAAAAGATCTCTCTTTTCCACACACTCTCTGTCATTTCTCTTTTTTCCACACTCTCTCTGTCTAGCTATCAAGATTTTTGGATGGAATTCAATTGCACTACATAGCAGGCTATTGCCCACTATATGCTGTGAGTGCAGAGCCGCAGCCAGGACGGATCCCATATAATAAATTAATAATACTGACGAGATCCACTCTGCTGGCTGATTGACAACTGGCTCTGCCTCTGTAGAGGCAGAGCCAGCTTTACCCACCCCCTCCCTGATCATTCTTCCAAACAGCACCAGAAAAGGGGAGGGGGGAATCCCAGTATTTCAGAACTTTCCATTCCAGTGAAGGACAATGGTGACTTAATCTCCTCCTTGTAACTCCTTCTGACTGTCAGACAATAGAGTTCAATCTCTGGTGTTTTATGCAGAAAATGAGGTGCGAGGTGGCAGTATACTGCAAAGCAACTCTCCTTAATTTTCCGGTCCCCCAACCATGACCTCTCATCTTCCTTTATATCAGACTACAACAACATGTGTGCAAACATTTATACTTATAAAAAGAGAAATAATTCTGAGCAATGCTAGTAATCAATGACCAAGATAAAGAGAAAAGAGGTAGCAGCAACATGCTTTTTATTTTGATCACAGCACACCTACACTACTTAGCATAACCTTTCTTATAACATAAAAGGGAGAGGGTTCTACACTGACCATTGTGCAATGATCATGTGCAATCTTTAAATGTGTTTTTGTTTAAAAGAAAGAAGGATCTACAGCAGGGCCACTGGACAAATTTTTTAGTCCCGTGGGGGCCGCTACTATATACGCTACCAGTTTTAATGTATGCACATGTTACAAGCGGCAACTGTCCCCAATTCAAATTAATGATTGGGTGACAGCTGCTGCATGTAAACGCCTGCATATCGCATGTAATCATATGTGAAAGGATTACATGCAGTTAGGAATCAATCACTCTCCCTAGATACACGATTGTTTATTCATGGATAGTGATTGTTTTTGTAACTGCATGTAATCATATCACATACAATTACATGCGGTATGCAGGCATGTACATGCAGCGGCTGTCACCTGATCATTAACTTGAATGGGTGACAGTTGCTTCATGTAAACGCCAGATTAGGGATTCCTGCAGCAGGAAAATGCAAGTTAGTAACACGGGAATCCCTAATCGCACCTGAAATATAGGGGGCTCCCCCCATTCCAAACCCCCCCCTCCACACACATGATAATACACTCCCCGCACACATAATAATACACCCCCCTTCCATTCCCCCCTCTCACACATAATAA
>NW_017306638.1:1830294-1834552 GCF_000935625.1 Nanorana parkeri | reverse complement strand
GTACTTTGAGACCCCTGATCTTCGTGGATGTTATATAAGCAGGAGGTGCCAAAGACCGCAATGCAGAGGTGTTGTCTTGAGGGGAGGGTTTTGGCCTGAGAAACTCCCAGAACCATACTATTGTTTTGCAACACATGAGCTTTGGCCAGATGCTTATAAAAAGAACAGAATTTTTTAAAATGTGGGACTTTTACACTATTTAACAAACAGTCACTTAATCCTTGAATATAACTCACATGATTGTGATCTTGGTCAGAAAATCAATTTTGCATTACTGGATTATTTCTGAGCTTTGACAAATTGCTTTCTAAGAGAAAAACCTCCCTAGTCCAGTGTCTCCAGAGAATTGATTTATTATGTACAACAAAACTTAGCATGTCTTGGGAAGCAACAAAGATTTTTTAAATATTCTCTCTCGTAGATTATATATAATACGAAAAAAGCTTGCAAAACATGTTTTGTTCTCCTAAGGAAAAATGAACAAGCTATGCTACTTCATTTAGTGGGTTATTCACTAAGCTGCTTAAGGATTTAGCCAAACGTTCAGCAAATCCTTCAGTTTGCTTCGGCTGCAGGAACCCTTCGGTTCAGCCGAACTGAAGAGCTGCTGTATGGGCTATTCACAATAATCTGAACAGCAGCTGAAGACAGCCGAAACACACATGAGCCGAGCGCATATGCTTCGGCTCAGAAGGCAGCCGAAGCATACAGCCAAGGCGGAAGCGTATGCTTCCAGCTCAGGTGAGCCGAGGACACAGCCAAACCGGGGAGAGTGGTCCGGTGAAGCAGAAGGACAAATTGTTAAAAAATAGAATAACAAAAAAAAGCACAGGATTCCCTGACAATTTATACCAGTAGGAATGTTAGAAGGGACCTCATTGTAAATAAAAAAATGTGTGTGTTCCCCTGCATATGCATACCAGAACCTTTAGGTCTGGTAGGGGTTTAAAGGGGGACCCCGATGCACCAAAAATAAAAAAAGTAGTGTCCCCCTAAAATTCCTAACCAGACTCTTAATCCGAGCACTGGCTTGGCAGGGCAGGAAAGGAGGGGGACGAGCAAGCACCCCCTCCCTGCACCATACCAGGCCACATGCCCACTGGAAAAGCACCTTGTCCCCGCACCATTGAGGACAAGGGCCCCTTCCGCCCATTCCTGGACCGGTGGTTGTGGGGGTTTGTGGGTAGTGGGGCTCATCCCACTTTCATAACCTCATACTTCTGAGGTAGCTAACAGAATGACCAAGCAGAATGCTGGAGCCAAGCATTTAGGCTAATTACTCTCTGTTATTTGGCCCATATGAGAAGAGGGGTGAACAGCAGCGCATAGACTGCTGAACGTTCGCCTCAGCTGATCCAGATGTTGCATCAGCCTAGGCAAATAGATTCTCCCCTTCATTTCAGCGTACTGAGGCTGTTCGACTGAACCGAAGGGAAGTGAAGTGGGCTGAAGGTAGCCAATGCAAGGCTAAAAATAGCCGTACAGAGCTGCTGTGAATAGCGGATGATGCTTCGGCTCCCTTCATTTCGGCTCAGTTATTCACTTGGCTGCTTACGGCAGCTTAGTAAATTACTCCCTTAGTTGTTATGACAAATACCAATAGCCAACAACTTATATGTTCATAATAACTAATGGTTACTATGGATGTCATTCAGGCTTGGGTTGACCATGATTTTGCCCCAAAGCCATATAGTTTGCAGTTTGAGTAAATAGTGAACTAATGTGGCGATTCGCTTCTATAGCAACTGATAACCAACCATGTGTTTTCTGGCCTCTAAACTGGAGTTTAATGTTTTAAGTGAAATAAATGCATTCTAATGTTGAATTTCAATTAAAAGCTTACTTGTGTCTGTTCTGCTCAAAATGGGACTTAGTAAAAGTGATTAAATACTGTACTGTATTGTAAGCGTACTGTGCCACTACAATATTTTGGTGTTTTTTTCCATCAAATAAATACACTCTAACGTTTATATATTTTTTCAGTTAAAAGCTGGCTGAGGTCTGTCCTGTTTAAAAAGTGGCTAAATACTGTGCACATAGTCACTATAACATTTTGGGGGCTTATTTTAGTAAATAAATATTCTTAAATATTGATTTCTTGATTAAAAACTGTCTGGTGTGGGTTCTGTTTAAAATGTGGCCCAGTGAAAATGTTTATTAGCTGTGAACATCTACCAGTTTGACTGGAAAGGCTGCAGCCCAGAAAGAAATGCAGATAAAGAAGGATGTGTCATCTACAAGATGGAGACAATTACCTCAGAGAGGCCTACTATAAAAAAAACTATACAGCAACCCTCTCAAAGAACAACTAAAATAATATGAAACAATAATAACAACTAGAATTTTCAATAACAACATATTATAGAAAACTATACAATACATACTATGGAAAACTATGCAACAACTCTCAAAGAACACCAAAAAATATATGAAAAACGTATATGAAAACCCTCATCAACAACATAGTTATCAATGGTAGCACATCCTGTCCAGCTAATCTTTTATCACCTCGTCAAGAGCACTTTGGTGAAAGACCCCAGGACCTTGGGTTCTGCAGTTATTTTGGAATAGACTCCTATATTTCAATCTATCAGTGCACATTGACTTCCACTTACAACCAGGGGCGTATCTGCCGCGAGGCAAACAAGGCGTTTGCCTGGAGCGGCAGATTCGCTGAGGGCGGCACCGGGCCAATTGCAGAAGGATTACAGACCTGGATTTTAGGGTCACACCAGTCATGCACGCGCACAGCCCTGACATGGCATCCCTCCACTACCAGTGTGCTTTACATTTCCTAAACCGATAAATACATTCACACTACTGTTACATGGATGGCAAAAGTGGCAGACGGGCGGGGAGAAGGCGGGGGAAGAGGCAAAGCGGGAGGGGGGTCAAGTTGCCGCACCATGGGCCTCTGGGTTGTACTTGCCCCCTGGGCTAAAAGTTGCCAGTCAGCCCCTGGTTTATAGACATACATGTTCACTGCCTGGACCTTCCTCTATCTCTATGACTAAACCCATTATTGATTGGAACATGTCAGAGTGAAGAGGATCCATGGTGGGATGATGTGTACCTGTGTGCTTCTCAATATATTCCAGCAAAACTTGCAGGGGGATAACATCAATTTTTCTCTGTGAGTTACTGTTCATATACTGTCCTGACACTAGCCAATTTCTACCAAACATACCAGATGTCTATATTTAAAATATTTTGGGAATTATTGGTGATGGGGGAATGTGGGGTTGTGGATTTAAAGTTCTGGTGCATTCTGTTTTGACATTTTATCAAACTTTAAGCAGTGCATTGTAGTACTGCAAAAAAGAAGCACGCAAACTATACCATCAAACTGTAGTGCCACTAGCCAATATGAATGAAGTTGTGTATTTATGATGTTTAGTCGATCTATTTCTACTGCAGCCTTTGGTGTATTTTGGTCTCCTTCAAGAGTTTCTGACATTCTGTTTGTGAGTGGCACATTTTCTAATTTCTGAATCTTTTCCTAGCTATGGCCCCTTCTGCATATGGCCTTAGCTGTAGTCTGACTGCTCCATCCAAATCCAATGTAGGGCCACAGTATGTCTAGCCCCCCTGTAACATTTTGCAACACTGTTAATTTACTTACCTAGTTTGATACATCCATTTTCACTGTAGCATATGGTGGATTTTGGTCTCCTTCAAAAGTTCCTGCCATTTCTCGTTTGTGTGCAACAGTTTTCTAATTTCTAAATCTAAATCCTTGCTGTGTCCTCTTTTACCTGCTGACTTATTCCCATAGCAGTTTATATCATCTTTGGAGTCATTTCTGGGTTCAGTTAGAAGAACTTTCTTGGCAAGGTAATTTTCATCTAGGTGAATGAAACTAACTGTTTACATGTTCCTACCTAACAATAAATTAGGCAAAGAAATCAAATTACTGTTGGCCCATTTTTTTCTCCTTAAGAAACTGATCCATAGATATTTTGAGGACTTTCTCCAAAGCTCAAGCAGGAGATGTCATCACCAAATATTACTCATAGAAAGATGTAACAGGGGGTCTATTCACGAAGCTGCCGAAGAATCTAGCCGTAGCTTCGGCCGATCCTTCGGCTAGCTTCGGCCCCAGGACCCCTTTGGTTCAGTAGAACCGAAGGGGTGCTGTACGGGCTATTC
Organism: Nanorana parkeri; assembly: GCF_000935625.1. Taxonomy (NCBI): domain Eukaryota; kingdom Metazoa; phylum Chordata; class Amphibia; order Anura; family Dicroglossidae; genus Nanorana; species Nanorana parkeri. Next base: position 1,830,403 of record NW_017306638.1, on the reverse strand, counting down.
AGAATAGCCCGTACAGCTCCCGAACGTGGCCAAGCGGCCGGCCATTGGCCGGCCGACAGCCTGCTTCTGACAGCTGGGCGGAGCCAGCCGTGATCTTACGGCTGGCTCC
>NW_017306638.1:1805660-1830037 GCF_000935625.1 Nanorana parkeri | reverse complement strand
ACCAGTGTGCTTTACATTTCCTAAACCGATAAATACATTCACACTACTGTTACATGGATGGCAAAAGTGGCAGACGGGCGGGGAGAAGGCGGGGGAAGAGGCAAAGCGGGAGGGGGGTCAAGTTGCCGCACCATGGGCCTCTGGGTTGTACTTGCCCCCTGGGCTAAAAGTTGCCAGTCAGCCCCTGGTTTATAGACATACATGTTCACTGCCTGGACCTTCCTCTATCTCTATGACTAAACCCATTATTGATTGGAACATGTCAGAGTGAAGAGGATCCATGGTGGGATGATGTGTACCTGTGTGCTTCTCAATATATTCCAGCAAAACTTGCAGGGGGATAACATCAATTTTTCTCTGTGAGTTACTGTTCATATACTGTCCTGACACTAGCCAATTTCTACCAAACATACCAGATGTCTATATTTAAAATATTTTGGGAATTATTGGTGATGGGGGAATGTGGGGTTGTGGATTTAAAGTTCTGGTGCATTCTGTTTTGACATTTTATCAAACTTTAAGCAGTGCATTGTAGTACTGCAAAAAAGAAGCACGCAAACTATACCATCAAACTGTAGTGCCACTAGCCAATATGAATGAAGTTGTGTATTTATGATGTTTAGTCGATCTATTTCTACTGCAGCCTTTGGTGTATTTTGGTCTCCTTCAAGAGTTTCTGACATTCTGTTTGTGAGTGGCACATTTTCTAATTTCTGAATCTTTTCCTAGCTATGGCCCCTTCTGCATATGGCCTTAGCTGTAGTCTGACTGCTCCATCCAAATCCAATGTAGGGCCACAGTATGTCTAGCCCCCCTGTAACATTTTGCAACACTGTTAATTTACTTACCTAGTTTGATACATCCATTTTCACTGTAGCATATGGTGGATTTTGGTCTCCTTCAAAAGTTCCTGCCATTTCTCGTTTGTGTGCAACAGTTTTCTAATTTCTAAATCTAAATCCTTGCTGTGTCCTCTTTTACCTGCTGACTTATTCCCATAGCAGTTTATATCATCTTTGGAGTCATTTCTGGGTTCAGTTAGAAGAACTTTCTTGGCAAGGTAATTTTCATCTAGGTGAATGAAACTAACTGTTTACATGTTCCTACCTAACAATAAATTAGGCAAAGAAATCAAATTACTGTTGGCCCATTTTTTTCTCCTTAAGAAACTGATCCATAGATATTTTGAGGACTTTCTCCAAAGCTCAAGCAGGAGATGTCATCACCAAATATTACTCATAGAAAGATGTAACAGGGGGTCTATTCACGAAGCTGCCGAAGAATCTAGCCGTAGCTTCGGCCGATCCTTCGGCTAGCTTCGGCCCCAGGACCCCTTTGGTTCAGTAGAACCGAAGGGGTGCTGTACGGGCTATTCAGAATAGCCCGTACAGCTCCCGAACGTGGCCAAGCGGCCCACTCGAGCCGAACGCATATGCCTTGGCTTGATCTTACGGCTGGCTCCGGCCACTTGCAGAGAGATCAGCGTCCCTGGTTACCTGCTAACCTGCAAACCTGCAAACTCTCCCTGGCGCCCCGGGAGTCTCCTGCTCCCGGCCACCAAGTAGAGAAACACTGCTGTTTCTTTTTTTTCTTTATTCTGACATGGAGCGATGTCAGAATAGAAAAAAAAATGTTCCTCGGCAGCTTAGTGAATAGACCCGTAAATTTTGCCCTGCTCTGTTTGATTATTTCTTTATTTCTTAGATCTTTATGTCCTTAACTCATGTTAGCTAGATAGTCGACTTTGGCATCAATGTCATGGATGCCCTCTGTTTTCAGCATATGTCATTGATATATTTTGTCTGTTTCCTGATAACTCCACTGTTATGGAGGCTCTTTAGATTAATAGTTGACATCTGACCTCTTGACAATCTGAAAATATGCTGTATGGCATCTTGTTGTATTAATCTGCTATTGTTTCATCAATAAAATCTTATTCTAACCATTTCTGATATTATTTTATTAACTGATGTGTTTACAGTGGTCCAAAGATAACTGTTTTAAAGGGCCTTAACCCCTTCATGACTGAGCTTGTTTTTAGTTTCTGTTCGTAAATGACTGACACACTTTTGACATTTTTGCTGTGTGATTCTTCCACGTCAGTAATATACTTTCTTACAAAGTGCACCCACACATATTATATATTGTTTTTTAGAGGACAGATAGGGCTACATATTTATATCACATATGTGTGTCTAACGCCTCACTTAGGACAAATAAAATATAAAAAAAGAGGAAAAAAACATTAAAAAAACACTTTTTTCCCAGTTTTGATTTGTAGTATTTTTTTATACGTCTCCCGTCACGAAGGGGTTAAAATGCAATAAAACATAAAAACCCTATCACCAAATAAGAATCACACTCAGTTGTTCTGGAAGTTACAAATGTAAGGTTGTAAAATTTGCCATTGGGGTGCACAATTATAAAAGATGGTCAAAACAGGGCTATGTGAATGGTGGAACTGAATCTAGATAAATTGGAACTCCCCCCCAAATTCTCTATTAATTATTTATTTTTATTGACACAACCTTTTTTCCTCCATTTTGGTCTAATGTTAGATGTAGGATATAGTACATTTTCTTACCCGCAAGTGATGTATTACATGAAGCATAAATGCCACAGATCTGAGGAAGTGAGCTCTTGTGTGTGTTGGTAGCATGGAATCCGCCAGGGCATGGGGTCTAAGAACCAGCCAGTTTTCCCCAGAGCTCCTGATGGTGGAGATGGGTTTTCCTACGTACTCATGATAGGTTGAGACCCCAAGGTTTTCCTTGTGGCAGGTGTGGAGACAAGCCATACAAGAGGGTATGGGGAAAAGCAGAGGTACAGGTGGGCAGATGTGAAGAAAAGATCCAGGAGACAGGTTGAAAGGTCAGGGTAGGCAGCAGATGAGTGAATCCTAGGAACAAAGCCAGGGTTGGTACCCAGAAGGTCTACCCAAGGAAACAAGAAGAAGGAGGAGTAGCAAAGGGAGGCTCAGAGACTAACAAGAATGTTGTTTTGGCAATGGGAGCTGAACTAAGCATGGGTTAAAGAAATGAGAGGAATTGGAAGGCTGGGCAGGAAATAGCCAAAAAATTAGGCATATTAACCTCCCTGGCGGTATGATTATGCAAGATTTTAGCATGCCAAAGCGGTACATTGTTTTTCATGACAATTTGTTGTTTTATATTGTAGGCCTGTAATTCTTAGTAAATCTTATAAATAACTCACCTAAATCTGTCCAAACAAGAGTCCAGTAGACATCCCGGGTATGATAAAGTTTGAAACATGAAATAATAAATTATAATATAATAAATAATTGTCCAGTAAATGGTCCAGTAAATGGGAATTCTGGGGGCACTGCCTGATCCATACCACAGTCAATAGAGTACAGTAAAAGTACAGGCAAGGCACTGGACAAAGCTCTAGGGACAAAATTGAAGTGAAATAGTTTGATAAATGTATGTAATTATAGCAGATTACATTGTATTGTGTGTAGTCTGTGTAAATGTCATGTTTGCACTTTTGAATTTCCCGCCGGCTCCCCCCCCTGCTGTGACGCCCGTAAACGAAACTGAAAGCCGAATGCCGGCATCGGCCAGCGCACACAGCAGGGGACACTGCGGTCTCGCAGGCACAAGGTAAGTGACACTTTTGTGCAATCCCGAGTGTGGCTCGGAGTTACCGCTCTTGGTACTGAAAATTAACCATGAGCCACACTCGGGAATACCGCCAGGGAGGTTAATCAGCGGGGGAGATGGGTGGCATCCATAGCTGCTAACTCTATGCAGCAACGAAGCAAGAACAGAGTACATGCTTATAGAACCACAGGTGCCAGCGGAAGTATAATAGCTGTAGCGAGGAAGTAAGAACAAATCACAAGCTTGTGAAACCACAGGTAACAGATCAGATCTGCAGCTGCTCTGTGACAATATGTATATCTAATTTTAAGGAAATAATTTCTGCAACTGATTGACAAAACTTTTGATGGACTTTTATAGGTGGGTTTTATGTTCATGTTATTATAAATGATGCAGGTGTATTCTAATTTTGATTTCTAATTAGTTTGCATATGTTCTGCTAAGAATCCCTCTGTAAGAGTTATTTCAGAAATGAATTACCTAAGTGATTATCTGCTAGATCACAATAAACTAATCACTTTTAATAACAGTGGAATTAGGACTTAATGACTGAAATAAACAACAACAAAAAAAGATTTTTTTTTAAGCACTTGCTTCAAAAGTAAACAAAATTTGAACAAATTAATTACTGACTTTTCATAGACAGAAAAGACATTTTGCTGTCAAACAGCCTAATTTAAAAGTCACTGAGATTGAGAATCAAGGTAAGAAATTATATTATTTTGGTTTGCTTTTTTCTTGAACAAACTTCTTTCATCTTTTAAATACGAAAAAATGGGTTTCATAAAATAAGTTGAGGGATTTTTCTTAAATGTATTATAAAGCCAAAGAAATATGTTCTATCTGCACAGGCAATCACCATGTATTACTAGGTTAGTATATTTTGAAAGTTCATTAGTAGTTTTTTTGGGTACAAACGTTGATAACTGTTATTCAGTGGAACTTCAGTAAAGGCTCCTTGTTTTATCCCCTCTGTTTTATTTTTCTACGGAGTCTGTATAGAATTTCCCCAGTATCCAGGAAGAATTCTAAAACTGTTGTACCAGTGTCTGTTGCTTCTAAATGCTTGTACAGCTTGTAAATGCTATGTTGTGCTAATTCAGTCAACAACTGCTAATGTTCATTGAGGTAGATGTACTAAAAACCACCGGTGATGTTAGTGGATATGATTTAAATGACATGGGCATGTGGTCAGGGTAGTTAGCTCATAGCTGACAAAGAAAACTGGAAAAGGTGCTGAGGGTGTGTGGTCATGCTCAGTAGCCCAGAGCTGACAAAGAAGTCTGGGAAAGGCGCAGTAGCAGCAAGCAACCATCAGGAGAAGCTGGGAGGATGCGACCGGCATTGGACCGTTGGGGACTCTACTAACACAGACAAGAGAACCTTATCAGAAAACTTGTGGTATCTGGTGCGCTTTGCCCAACTGTAGAAGGAAGTAGTCTAGTAATGTCACCTACCTGCTTATTCTGCATAGGTGAGTGAGGCAACCGGTCCACAATGTTAAATGACTGTTTGGGTTCATTAGACCTACAGATAGTTTGTGATTACTTCCAAAAATATGACTAGGCCATGCAGTTAACACATCTGACTCAGTTACAGAAATTTTACAGTTTGTTGCAGTTTATGAAAATAATGGGAACATTGTCCATGTCTTAACGCTGCCTTTTTGCTTCTTGTGGCCGCTGCCTCAGCCTATTTTTGTATTTTAGTAGAGTGGAGATCTTTGTAATTGGCTACCAGTTTTTATCCATCCATAAAGAACATAACATGATAATTCTTTACATGCAGGCATTCTGCCACCTACAGGAGGTTTGTACACTATGCAAATCAAATAGAGGACAAGCTATCCTTAGTAGCTATACCTCTTCTAGTGTGACCATTGGCAGATAGAATTACCAAATAACTTTTTAGGTTTTAAACCTTGCCTTTAAGCACTGAGGGGGGAATTTATCAAAACTGGTGCAGACAAAATCTGGAGCAGATTTACACTGCAACCAATCAGCTTCTCTGTCTCATTTTCAAATCTTACCTGAGCAAACTGAATAGAGATGATGATTGGTTGCCATGGGCAACCGTTCCAAATTCTGTCTGCTCCAGTTTTGTAAAATTCCGCCCTGAGATTCTCTATTCCTAGTCAATGCTGACGCTACAAGAGCTTTAAGTGCCCTCCTGGGATGGCCAACACCAGGCTTCAGTCTTTCAGGCTTGCAAATCAAGACCTAGTCCCCTGCCCACACTTTTCCCAAGTTTTATCAGGTGGATGGGGACACGTTGGTGTTTGTAGTAAGGTCCCAATAGGCATGGGGTTTGAATTTGGATCTACCATGGGTTTGAGGTGAACACTATGGGGTCTATTCACGAAGCTGCCGAAGGATCTAGCCGTTAAAAACTTTTTAGACAATTTTTCTGTTCTGCTCGGTCCCTCTGAGGGACTGAGCAGAACAGCCGAACCGAATGCCGGTCAGCGGCATTCGGCTATCCACTCACTGCTGTTAGACATCTATAAGAATAGGCCGAACAGCAGTGAGTAGCTCGCCGGAGGTTTGGCTCAGCCGATCCAGATGTTGGATCGGCTGAGTCGAACTCCTTCTGCACTTCGGGTCAGCCGAACATGCTGAGCATCTTCGGCCGACCCGAAGCCATGCGAAGCAAGCCAATGTACGGCTGATTTCATCCGATATACGGCTGAAATCAGCCGTACCAGCCTGAAGTGAATAGCCGAACAGTGTTCGGCTCACTTCACTTCAGGTCGGTCATTCACTCGGCTGCCTACGTCAGCTTAGTGAATAGACCCTTATGTGTTCAGTGTTCGTGGTGGCGGTGAACTAATGCTGATTTTTGCCCGGCTGATTTTTTTGTAATCATAATGCTCTGCATTTGCTGTCTAGCTGCTGACCCACCCCCCTGCAGTCATTTTTCTTAGTTGTAATGTTTTTTTAATTTTCTTTTATCACACACAGACACATACTGTATATATACATATATACAAACAAATTTTTTTCTCTTTGCTAAGACAGACCCAAATAGGTATATTTTTTATTTAATTAAAAATGTCAGGCACGACATTGCCTGGAAGAGGCAGACATTCTGCATGCAGAAGTAGTAGGGGGGACATGGATTCTGCAGGACAACATGTTGGTCAGGTCACTCCATCTAGAAGCAGGGCATGTATGCCTTTTCTACGTTAGAGTAGCTGTGCTATACTGCCATAGCAATCTTTGAAATCTTAGCAATACATTATACAGCAATGCAGAATACTACCAACTACAGAGGACTACAAATCCCAGTAATACCTTACACAGAAATTCAGAATATCACCAGCTATAGAGGATTACAAATCTCAGCATAAATTATACAGCAATGCAGAATAGTAATACTATCTATAGAGGACTACAAATCCCAGTAATGCATTACAGAGCAATTCAGAATACCACCAGCTATATAGGACTACAAATCCCATCGTATGTAGACCGTCGCCTCAGAGGAAGTTGGAAGTGATGAAACACATCAGTTGGGCGGATCCATGCGCACATTACGATCACAGAGACAGGAACTCCAGTAGGACACCATTTATGTGCAAATGCCTTATTTTATTTGTAAGTGCATTTTAATAATTTTAATACATGTATTCTGGCATACTGCACTATGGGAAGCATTTTCTTTCTTTCTCCGAGTATAAGAGAAGGTGGAAGATGGAGGAATAGTATAACATGTTTCTTGAAAGATAAGCTATAGTTTTGAAGAATATAACCCAATTTATTGTTGGATCAGAAAAAGAGCGAGAGGATTTGGTTCTATATGTATCAACAAAGCGCTAATTGTTCATCTGAAATATGGTGAGGAATAGGAGTCGGTGAGCGTGGTAAGTATTGTGCAACACAGGTGTTGTGGATAACTCATAAGTGTTTCATCACTTCGTGATAATTTCCCATTCTATCACATTGGTTTTCAAATTTTAGGAATATATTTTGAGTTCGTTGAAGCCCAGTGCTATTTTTCTTCTTTTTTCTTTTTGGGTGTACTCATCTATTAAGCACAGCTGCTCTTAGAGTGTTAATTTATTTCTAGCGCAGTTTATCTCTATTTAATCCAGCAATACATTGTAAAGCACTGCAGAATAATACCATCAGCTATAGAAGACTACAAATCCCAGCAATACATTGAAAAGAACTGCAGAATAATACTATCAGCTATAGAGGACTACAAATCCCAGCAATACTATATACAGCAATGCAGAATAATATGAAGCTACATACTGTGTTGCTCCGGGTTCGTGCCCTGGGTCTCCAGGGTCTCAGGAGAGCTGTGCAGGGTTTAGGGGGGCTGTGCAGGCTCTTAGGAGGCTGTTCAGGTTCTTAGGTGGCCAGTGCGGCTCTATGAGGGCCAGTGCAGGCTCTCAGGCAGTCAGTGCGGCCTCTCAAGCAGTCAGTGCGGGCTCGCAGGTGGTCAGTGCGGGCTCCAGGTGGTCACTGAGGGATCCAGGGGATCAGTGTGGGCCCCAGGGGATCAGTGCAGGCTCCATGGAATAAGTGGGGGCCCCAGGGGATCAGTGCAGGCTCCATGGAATCAGTGGGGGCTCCAGGGGATCAGTGGGGGCTCCAGGCGGTCAGTACGTGCTCCAGGCGGTCAGTGCGGGCTCCAGGAGGTCATTAAGGGGCTCCAGGCAGTCAGTGCAGGCTCCAGGAAGTCAGTGCTGACTCTCAGGTAGTCAGTATGGGCAGCAGGTGGTCAGTTAAGGCTCTAGGCAGTCAGTGCAGGCTCCAGGGGGTCATTGCAGGCTCCAGGAGGGTCAGTGCGGGCTCCAGGGAGAGTAAGTGCGGGCTCCAGGGGGGTCAGTGCGGACTCCAGGGGGGTCAGGGAGACTGGTGACTGCGGCCGCAGCAGATGTTGCTCCATGCTCAGGCATATCAGATGGCCCACTGACATGCCTGGTTGGCCCATCCGTGATTTGGGCCAGCTCGGCCCAGCCACTATTCATGTCAGCTTGGCCAGGCCGTGATTAGTGTCAGCTCGTCCCGGCTGCGACTCCATGTCAGCTCGGCTCGGCCTATGTGCAGGGGCGGGCCTGGACATAGGAGCATCAGCTGCCCCTATGTTAATCTGGCCCTGGCTACAAAAATGATGAGGTGGTAATGGATGAGGTGACAGACCATACATGGGTGCCACCAACTGGAGAGTAGTTAAAGTTCTAAGGGATAGGTAAAACAGCAGCTAGGGAGAACTTTGTCCAGGACCATGAACAGTGTGTAGAGGTCTGGAGGGAGTAGTTGTCCTAATTCATCTAGTCCACAGGTACAGACAACTCCTATCCCCAGAGCTGGTCCATGGAGCTCTCCATTGTGCGCCTTTTTTAACATATCTAATGGTGACATCATCATTGTTGTCTGCAGTCTTCACCTACAGCATATTAGCTGTGGTAAAAGTACCAGCCATTTGGCTACCACATACATGAGGTACCATGCCTTGACATGCCTTGACGGCATGGCCAAAGGTTTGTGCAACTAAAACCTCTGCTTTTACGCATACTGTTAGACAGGGTAATTTGTTTTGTTGCAGGCTAGCTGGCAGGTGTGATGGGGACTTTTTTTGTTTGTTTTACATACATGAGGAAACACATGACTATGCACCACAGAGCTAGGATGGAGTAGCATCTCAATAAGACAAGTTAAAAGAAAAAGGTTTACACTCCTCCTTGCTCCTCACTTTCCACAACTTCCCACTTTACAACATTCTCCTGCTGCATATGCCCCAACATCTGTGACCTCTAATGTCCGGGATGGATGTTTTCAAGATATTTCAGAAGCTTAGGATGTGCCACATCAAGTGGGGAACAGGGTCATGGGTTTATGCTGAGTAGGGCCAATTGAAGGCTTGAACCTTATCAGAATTCTCCTACACGGCAGGTGTCTCTTCTACAGCTGCTTGAGTGGAAGAGAAATATGTCCCCAAATCACCCCCATTTGAAGTCCTAATGCCAAATTCCTAATGCCCACTACAGAATGATTAAGCAGCTGCACCTTAGCTTACAAATGTCTCATGCTTGCTGCAAGAAGAACCCTGAATTGCACCTCAAAGTTTGCAGCATTTTCCTGCACTCTAGCACTCAAACACACATTTTTGGTTGTTGTGTTTCAGAAAATAGACTCTAATGCTTATTAATAATACTAAAACCTGCCTTGCCTCTCCCTCTTACATTGCGACCTTATCAAACTGCGTACATACTGTCCTAACACTGAACACTGAACAATATTTGAGGATATTCTCTTAATATCTCTCTCTTATTCAAGATAAAACTTACCTCATATCTACCATTAAATTGTGACCTCACCAAGGTGCTTACATACTGTCCAGCCGCTGAACAACATTTGTGACTATTGTCTCTCAAATAATAGACTCTGTTTATTTCAAGATAAAACCTTCCTCATCTCACACTCTTATATTGTGACCTAACCAAGCTGCTTACATACTGTCCAGGAACTGTACAACATTAATGACTATTGTCTCTCAAAAATACATTTAAATGTTTATTTCAAGACAAAACCTGCCTTATCTCTCACTCTCACATTGTGGCCTTTCCAGACTGCTTACATACTGTCCAGTCACTGTATAATTTCCGTGGCTATTGTCTCTCAAATAATATTCTCTAATTATTATTTCAAGATAAAATCTGCCTCCTCTCTACCTCTTATATTGCAGCATAACCATTCTGCTTACATACTGTCCAGGCACTGAACAATATTCATGGCTCTTGTCTTTCACACAATATACTCTAATTTTTATTGCAAGATAAAACCTACCTCATCTTTTCCTATTAACTGCCTATTCAAGTTTTCACATCCTGATGCTAGCCACTTTTTTCGAAACACATAGGGGTCTAATTCACCAAGCTGCCGTAGGCAGCCGAGTGAATGACCGACCTAAAGCGAAGTGAGCCGAACGCTGTTCAGCTATTCACTTCAGGCTGGTACGACTGATTTCAGACATATATCAGCTGAAATCAGCCGTACATCGGGTGGCTTCGGGTCGGCCGAACATGCTCAGCTGACCCGAAGTGCAAAAGAAGTTCGACTCAGCCGATCCAACATCTGGATCGGCTAAGCCGAACCTCTGGCAGGCTACTCGCTGCTGTTTGGCCTATTCTTATAGATGCCGAACAGCAGTGAGTGAATTGACGAATGCCGCTGAGCGGCATTCGGCTCGGCTGTTAAAACAGTTAAAAAAGTAGAAAAAATAAATAGAAGACGATTGTGCAGAGCTAGCAGTAACATCTAGCTCCGCCCAACTGTTTTCTATTGTCCGGCGGCTCTGCTGCCGTAAAAAACAAAACAACAAAAAAACTCTCCCGGGCACTCCGGGGGTCTCCCGCTCCCTGCCGCCAAGGAGAGAAACACTGCTTTTTTGTTTTTTTTCTTTATTCTGACACAGAGCCGTGTCAGAATAGAAAAAAATAAATGTTTGGCCATAGGAATGCATTGCTAGATTCCTATTGGCTATTTCAATTTGCAATAGCCAATAGCAAACTAGCTATTGTTCCCCCCTCTGCTGCTGTCAATCAGTAGTTGTGGACCTGATGGAGAAGTGCAGCAGACGGCGGGTGCAATGCTAGTTGGCTATTGCAAATTGAAATAGCCAATAGGAATCTAGCAATGCATTCCTATGGCCAAAAACATTTTTTTTCTATTCTGACACGGCTCCGTGTCAGAATAAAAAACAAAACAAAAAGCAGTGTTTCTCTCCTTGGCGGCCGGGAGCGGGAGACTCCCGGAGCGCCAGGGAGAGTTAGGCTGTTTGGAGATCAGTGTCCCTGGCTGGCCACTGGACAATGGCCGGTCGCTCGGCCAGCTTCGGCTTTCAGCGTGGCTCAGCCGAGCCGAGGCATATGCGTTCGGCCACGTTCGGGAGCTGTATGGTCTATAGTGAATAGCCCATACAGCAGCCCTTCGGTTCTACTGAACCGAAGGGGTCCTGGGGCCGAAGCTAGCCAAAGGATCGGCCGAAGCTACGGCTAGATCCTTTGGCTGCCTTGTGAATAGACTCCATAGTCTATATGTGTTCCAAAATTATCAATAGTACACTGAAAAGATTCTGCACTTCAGTCCTGTTTTAAAAAAAAATGTTTTTATTATTCATTGCACTCCTAAACAGGCTACTCGCTCTCATAAAAGCTTAATCGTAGATCATTAAGCTCTTTGGAGTAAAATGCATTGGTGGTAGGAGCTTGGTCGGGATATGCTATGGATAATAAAAACAGGACGCATGTGCAGAATCTTTTCTGTGTACTTTTAACTATGCATCTGAGGCAGAAGAGAGTGGGATACTTTTGTTCAGGGTAACTCGTATTTTATCTGAAAGAAACCTATCCTGTAATGAAGCTTATAAACACAAATTAAATGCTAGCAAATCATCACTATTTATTTCACTGTCTAAAACACTAATAATTGCTTTAAAAGTATTTTTTTTACTTAGTTATCTAAAAAATTTAATGCCTTCAGGAATGGAAACAAGTAATGAGTAGGGATGGGCCGAGTTTTCGATTCGAAAATGAGTTTGAATCGAACATCGGCCGTTTGAGCGTTGTGCCAAAATGCCATTAAGGTTTATTTTTTTTAATTATTTCTTTTTATTTTTTATTGTTTTATTTTTTATTTCGTCGTAGTTCGAATACGAACCGAACACGGGGGTGTTCGGCTCATTACTAGTAATGAGACAAATATTGTGGCTTTATTGTTGGCGACCATCTAAAAATGCTAGTTGCATGGCTGTCTCTGGCTTTAGTTTTATTTTTAGTCACTGGCCTGGAACAAGCATGTAGTCCAGGAAAGGCAGAGTAAAGTCTCCTTGTGAAACAAAGGTAGCAAATAGCAAGTGAGATTTGTGGACTTGTAACAAATCATGGACTGACCTAGAAAGTTGAGAAGATTCAAATAGCAATAAACAACATATGTGCAACAGCTGCTCTCAAGCAGCCAAAAATCTTTATGGAGGTTCATACAAACACATAATGCTAACTAGTGTTAACACAAATAGCATGTTTATTGCTGCTGTACATGGTTGCATGAGAAACATTATATATAACATCTTCCAGATATAAGCGTAATGCTTATGTGGGTATTGTATTAAAGACTATTCTTGACACAATGGTGTTCTGTATACCATATGTTTTTGTTTTTTAGGTTCATTACTAACATGGAGGTATGTCAGAAAATATGGAATTTTTAAAGTTGTTTCAGGTGGTGACATTTTTGGGCACAGAGTCCTTTTCCATAATTATATTAGTAAAATGGCCTATTAAAACATTTTTTATACCACATGAGCTATCTGTGTGTTTATTCTTTGCTTAATCAATTGCTTAGCTAGGGAGTATTTTCAGGAAAGGCTGGCAATGTCAGCCAAATGACATGACCCCCACTTCCCTGTCTCTTCTCAAGGACTGTCTATGTATATTCTAGCTTTGTATTCAGGTGACACGACTCCACCTTCAGTCCTATCCTCCTTTGAAGGCAGATAGGGGTTGATTTACTAAAGGCAAATAGGCTGCTCACTTTGGATGGGAATTTGCACTTTGCAGGGGAAGTTTCCCTTAGCTTAGTGAATGCAGCGAGACTTCACTTTGAAAATGAAAAAAAAGCATGTTTTCTTGAACATTGTTGGGTGATGGAAGTCAGCAGAGCTTCCCCTCATTCACTAAACTAAGGGCAAACCCTGCTAAGTGAAAATTCACTTGCAAAGTGAACAGCCTATTTGGCTTTACTAAATCAACCAAATATTCTTTATTTACTTGTAGAATGTATTGTAAGCTGCTTCCAACTCGAAAGCTGCAGATGGTGATTGGGCCACTGCCCTCACAGATGTTCCTTCTTGCATTCTATTAACAGAGCACCCTGAACTCTTGCTCTCTCACAGGTTCTTTTATAGCTACAGAACAACTTTTAACTACTGGAAAACGTATTTGTTGTTAATTTTTAGCAGAGGAGCATAGTAGACAAGTGTCTGCATTACCAATAATTTCAGCAATATCAATTTATTTTTAGGTGGTGTAGGATTTTTGTAAAATGTCCAAGTGACCAATTCATTTTGTCGTCAAATTCTCTAGGAAAATAGAAACTGCCTACTGATTCATCTCCTGAACTGAGAAACTGCCCAACTGCAACCTCTTAATTGGCCAGGAAAGGTCTGCTGCATGCAGCAATCTCTTCACAGTTCCAAACATATTGGTTGCAGACCACAGAATGTCTATAAAATCTTCTGGAAACTGTATGTTTTTGTAAAGCTGTTTTTTTAAATAACATATATTTCCCTACTCCACAATGAAATTTCTTTCAAACCTACCACTGTTGTTCTTGCTATTTTTTGGTATCAGACAGGTGTGCTAAATTTCATTTAATTTAGCTATTCAGTTTGTTGGTTATAACTTTGCTGACATACTATCAAGGGGTCTATTAATGAAGCTGCAGAGCGATCTGGCCGTAGCTTCGGCCCCAGGACCCATTCGGTTCAGTAGAACCGAGGGGGTGCTGTACGGGCTATATACAGATATTGCACATCTTTTTCATACTACACACTTGCATTCACATTTTTTTGGGGAGTCAGAAACTGTGGTTGTCAGGTGTTAGTAAGTCTTTAATTTAATTTTAGTTCTTCAGTAGCTCCATGATATATAGAATATCTAGACATCTATATTCTAAAGAATGTGTCATTCACATATTACTGAAGCTTTCCACCTATTTTTTTTCTCATATCTTGGAACAATAAAATGCTGATTGAATCTTCTTTTGGCTTGCTTTGGCTAAATTGCATTCTTAGAAATAATCATTCTTCCCCAATAATTATATCCCTTATAATACATTTCTTATTACATAGATGAGATGTTAGAAATATCTTCCTATGACTTTTTATGGGTTTGTAAAATGCATAATTTATCTAAGAAAATATATACCAAGATATTCTTATTCTTCCAATTAATTTTATTTTATTATATTTTTTTTATTTTAAAGGTTATTGGTTGTATGTATGGATATTCATCCTATGGCCTTTTATGTGGTGTAAATAAACAATATGTCAGTGTTCTTTAACTTACACTGGCTATAAACTAATTATCATTCCCGAGCTAAAAAGTGTTCTTTCTAGAGATTCATTTAAGACATATATTTTGAAATATGCTGGGCTAAATACAATCTGTCTCTTCAGTCCTATTCGAGTTAATCCTTACCATAAATGAGGCTGTCTTTTCATTTTAAATTCCTTTACGCTAAATGTAAATTATACTATTACAAGAGATGTGATAATTTTTTTATATAATGTTTTGATGTTTTTAAGGACTATCAATGTCCTATAGCATAAATAATATTTAATATATTTAATGCCTCCTAATTATATTTTTTTTCTACTTTTGTTCTTAAAGGAGAACTATGAGGTGAGTGCTTTTCACTCACCTCATAGTTCTAGCCGACCTGTGACAATGAGACTGTCACAGGTCGGCTCAGTAGATCGGGGGGTGAGCGAACACATACCGGGTTCGCTCACCTCTCGATCCTGTCACGGCTCTCTGCCGTGACAGGGGGAGGGGCTGAATTCCCCTCTCCCCACTCCGATCTGCCAGCGCTGACTGGCGGAACGGACGGGGGAGGGGGCGGGTACAGCTGGCTCTGCCTCTAGATAGGCAGAGCCAGCTGACACTCACGCAGCTGGGCGGATCCCGTCATCTAAGTCGGGATCCGCTCTGGCTGTGGCGTCTCGGTATACTGAGCTTAGGGTAACGGGAGGACGCTAGTTTGTGTCCTCCCGTTACCCTAAGGAGAACTATGGGGAAAAACACCAACCTCCTGTATTACTAAATCATTGAAAGATATCTCAAATTAAGAAGGTAAATCCTTCCGCAAGAGTGAAGGCTCATGTCTCCTAGTCACCAAGAAGACTGGGGACATTACTATGGTTGCATCATGGGACTGTCACCACAGCACCTTGCATTTACCAAGTATTAGGAAGAGAGTGGCAATGATGTCAAGACATGTGCACCACTCTCTGCATGTTCAAGAACCACTGTGAAGATGGAGAAGACTGGGTAAAGAAAATAACCCAGTGCATCATGTGACCACCCAGAAGACATTGGGAAAACAGTAGGCATATTGCATAAAAGCAAAACATACACACTGGGGTTCTCCATGGGGGGGTCACTTGTTGGAGGGAGAACAGAGCCTGTTCTTTAAATTGACTGCATTAGAGGTTGATAGGTGCTTTGAATTAAGGCATACCCTAAGATCAAATGATTTTGCTATAAAGTTTGTAGTAACAAATGGATTGCAAAATAAGATTTTAATAATTCTCTATATTCTTGCCAATATTGCAACTCCAATTATAAAATCACATACAACTTTTGCTTGAATTAAGTAAGGAAGAAAGGATTGAGCAGTCAGTCTGTAGCAAATAGACATGTACATTCTGTATTGTTCTGAGTGTATATTCGTACAAATTTTGTTAGATTCGGACAATCAGATGTATTTGAATTTCTGATTTGAACGTGTTTGAATGTAAACAAATCTGAATGTTTCTTTAATGAAAATTCGGATCTGTCCAAATTTCATGCAAAACTAAACTAAATCAGACATGTAACTGTTCTCTGGTCAATCAGATGTTTTTTTGGGCTGTTGGGGGTTGCATTACAGACACAGTCGTGTGACTTCCTGTTGTGGATCTTTCCAAAATGAAAATTTGGATGGATACAAAATTCGAAGAACAAACAGAATCAAATTTCAGATCCGAAATCTGAAAAATGAAAGAAATAAAAATCCAAATCGATCAGAAACTATTTTTTGGGGGTGTAACATGTCTAGTTGCAAAGGCTTTTTATAAAAAAAAAAAGAATGCCTGCTAATCATTCAATAAACCATTCTTCTTGCCGAGCCTCTTACCTGATCATGAGTGGATTCCTTCTGTCCATCACAGAGCATGTGCTCCCTGTCTCTCACTTCTAACCTCTGTAGTGTAAATTGGTATTTTATTTTTATTTACTAACAGAGGCATTTAAGGATTTTGAGTAGGATTCCTATCAATTGTGATATATCGCGTATGGTTCTATACTTTCCAGTTAGGCAGTGAGCCTGTAGTGCTCTGATTCCATAGCAAATTAGTAATGGGTTCTTTTTGGCTTATTGGACTACTTAACTAGTGCAGTGAACAAAATCTAAAAAATCTGCCTGGAAGTCCTGCTGAATGTTCGTGTACACTCCTTTAAATTAAAGGTAGTGTGGATTTTCTGACATTTACTCATGACTTACTCATAAGTTACCATCTAGACCAGGGGTCTCAAACTCAATTAAGTCGGGGGCCACTGGACAAATTTTTTAGTCCCGTGGGGGCCGCTACTTTATACGGTACTAGTTTTAATGTATGCATGTTACAAGCGGCAACTGTCACCGATTCTAATGATCGGGTGACAGCTGCTGCATGTAAACGCCTGCACACCGCATGTAATCATATGTGAAAGCATTACATGCAGTTAGGAATCAATCACTATCCCTGGATACACAATTGTGTATCCAGGGATAGTGATTGTTTTTGTAACCGCATGTAATCATATCACATGAATCAGTGACAGTTGCTGCATGTAAATGCCAGAATAGGGATTTCTGCTGCAGGAAAACGCAAGTTTGTGACACAGGAATCCCTAATCGCACCTGAAATATAGGGACTCCCCCCATTCCAATCCCCCCTCACACATAAAAATACACTCCCCCCCCCACACACACACATAATACACTTCACCCCCCCTTCCAAGCCCCCCGCACACATTTAATACACTGCTCAAGCCCACTCACCTGCTGCCATCTGTGCAGGGAGGAGGTACATCATCCATCATTCGGCCGGAGCTCGGAACTGACAGACCTCTGGCCAGAGCTGACAGGAGCAGCTATGCGGTCTGCATCCGATAGGGATGCAGACCGTGTAGCTGCTCCAGCAAGTCGGGCATGTGGTCCGTCACTGTGTGACTGACTTGTCAGCTAGCTGCGGGCCACTTAGTACCAGCTCGCGGGCCGGAGTTGGCCCGCAGGCAGGTACTTTGAGACCCCTGATCTAGACAGAGCTTTAAAATTGTATGTTCTAAGTGGCTTCCTTTTCTTTAGACTCTCCCTACTGATATATATTGTTATGGATATTTTTCTGCTAAATAGTGGTTTTTACAGTGCCCACTGTAAATGTAACACTGGGGAGGTGATGATTAATATTTTACTAAGGAATATTATCTAAAAATTTTATCTCAAAACGAAAATGAATTAACTGATTTGTAAAAACCTATTAAACATGTGTCCCGTATGTGATAGCAATAAAGTTTAGTGGGAAAAAAAGGAAAAAAAATGTAAGTTCTTACACATAAAAAAGAATAAAAAAACACAAAAAAATGTTTTAAAAAAAGTCCCCACCCATACATACACGCATGCAAACATGCGTCCGGGGCGCATACGTGCATAAAAAGACATGTTGCATATCGCCGCGAACGTCCGAGTGAGAGCAATAAGTCTAGGGCCATCAATCACTTATAACACTAAACTGATGAGCGGTAAAAGCTTTTAAAGTGTCGCCTATGGCCAATTTTGGGTATGGTAGTTTTCTGCGATTTCGCGGGTGCGCGCAATTTTAAAGCTTGACATGTTTGGTGTCTATTTACCCGACGTGACCCGACCTTTTATATTTTACCAAAAAACTGGGTAATAATAAATGTTTCCTAACATGTTTTGTTAACAAATGTAACAAAAAACTTTTTTTTCAAAATTTTCTGTAATGTTTCCTAATTATAATAAAAAATAAAAACCCCAGTGGTGATTAAATACCACCAAAATAAAGCTCTATCTGTCCCCAAAAAATGGTATAAAATTCATTTCAGTACAGCGTTGCATGACGGAATAAACGTCAGTCAAAGTACTGCAGCGCTGAACACTGAAAAATGGCCTGGCCAGGAAGGGGGTCTAAACACCTGGTCTTCAAGTGGTTAAATATAAAAAAAACATTGGTGGGCACAGCAATCGTCTTTGTTTTGTGTATTGGACTCATTGCTGCTTAGGGGGGGTCATAAGTGCCAATATTTCATAATCATCATTATTCATCACAGTCACAAAAACTTATTCAAATTATTATTATTGTTAACTATCAGCTTGGTGTAATTTGTACTTCTCACTCATAGTGCTAAACATTTACAAAGTTGTAACGCTGCTACACAGCCAGGAAGGGACAAAACTCAAGTTTGTTTTTAAGTGAGGGTCAAAATTAGGCAGTAAAACTGGAGATAACAGTAATAGAGAGATTAAAGGGGGCACTTTGCTGCTTGCCTGCATTGTAATAGAACTCTACTTGGGTGTAAGAATGGAAGAGTATAGCAAGATATAAAAAAGCCAACGTAGAAAGCACTTTTTACTTTATTTCCTATTATTATTATTATTGTGCAACTTTTGATTTTCAGGTCTTGGTTACAAAAACATTTCTCTGGCAGTGTTGCTTGTATGAAGCAATACATGTCAGTATTTAAAATAATTGAGAAATCTTCTACTGGCATTGTGCATTTGTTCCAAAGGTTTTAATACAAAAACAAAACATTCTACTCCACACATATGTCTGTGATACAGTGGTGCCAACTCTCAGCAGGACTGAATTCTCTTCTCACATCTACTGGTTTATTTAGTGAAGAGTCAGCTGTGGTAATTGTATGGAACACTCTTGCAGAGCTGTAGTGATGACCTTGAATTGCTTTGTTAAGGGTTGAAAGCAGCAATTCTCCCTCTCTACTTCTGCATTATCAAGGATAAGTACATAAGGAGACAGGAAAACAAGTACAGCAGTAAGAAATATACTTACAAGAAGTGTTATAAACTAAGAACCTCTTAAACATCTTTAAAATTACATTCTATAAAGTTGAATTCACATGCATACATTTTTTAGTCCTTACAGACTCTTGCATAAAGGGCCAGACCTTTACTTGCTTGCTTCTTATATACTGGTAAACTCCAGCAACAAGCTTTCCATGCTAAAATCTCCAATTCGGTTCCTGACACAGAGCCCTCAAGAGATATACAAAAAACTATTAGGTGCTTTAGTTTTGTAATTTTTTTAACAATAATAATTGTTAGACTTTATAGCTATGGGGTGTGGTATCATGGCCTTCCTCTGAACATTACCTATTTCCATATTAGTTTTTAGAAATGTGTATTGTCACTGTAATTTTAAATCTAAGCTGACTCTGTAAATTCCAGAGGATTCCTGGGTGATATTATTGGCCATAAAATATAGTTTTATGATAACTGATTATGTCACTCAGGCATCCCCTGGATTTCATAGATTTTAATGTGGACAATGAGGAAAGGAAGAGGCTCTTGTCCCTCAACACTAGGACAAGTGAACTTTTCAAGGGGATACATATTTGCTCCCCCCTTACAGGGTACCCTTCCAATGTTGAAAGGCAAGTAGCCTGGTATGGTACCATTTATGGTCAATAAAAATTAATTTTATTGTCTCCCATTTTTGTTTTATAAATGGGAATTGTTACTTTAATTCTCCAGGGGATCCCTGGTGACATTATTGACCATAAATGTTCATGTTATGATAATTCATGATGTCACCTAGGGATCCCCTGGATTTTCCATAGACAGATAATGTTACCAGGCTACTTTTTTTTTGAAGGAGTGCATTGCAAGGGTGGGGGAAGAGTCTCCGATCCTTGCAAAGTACCCTAGTCCCAATGTTGAAGGACACGTGCCTTCTCCCAACCTCCATGTTCACTACAAAGGTGGTGGGGGTAATGTAAAGGAATTTATGATGGAATCTGAAACCCCTTTGTAATAAAAAGGAATGACCACATATCTGCCTCATCAATGTGTGTGAGTATGCATTTTTCACACAAAGTTAAAAGTAAAAAAACCAACAAAATGAAAAAGGAATTTAATGGAATGAAACACAAACACATACTTAATGGCTTTAAAAATGAGCTTCAATAATGTACTTTAAAGTAAATCCAGCATTAATCATGGCATCCAGCAAGGTACTCCACATCAATCATGATAACCTGTCGCTTGCCAATCTGGACATACTATTCCCCCGCCCTTACAGATTTCCAGCTGCGATTATTTAAATTTACATTACCACATTCAAGAATCTGTAATTTAGTGGCAGGAGTGTGGCGAGTACAGCCCACCTGAATTTTGTCATTACTGGCTTTATTGATCTTTAGATTTAGGTTCAGGGTTTTTGCCAGTTTGTGGCTCGTTTGAACAAATTGCCGCAAATTGAACAGGGGCATATTCGAGCAACACTAGTGGAGATGAGGGTGAAATTCTGCAGTTTAACAACAGAAATCTGGGTAGGGACACCAAGTTTTGCAATATCCATTCACAAAAAAATCATGTGGTATCATTATACAACAGGAAAATTAGGAGCTAAATGCATTCCTGGCTGATCAGAAATAAAACGTGGGGAAACGTACATTTATTGCAGATTTGTACTATATATATTTATTTATTTTTTTGAGTCTGAGATAAGCTGTAAGGATATATCTAAATAACCATTGCAATGCTGAAGTAATTTTTAAAGTAAGAGGCACTTGTTCACATCTTCAGCAGCCTTCTTTCTCACCATCATTCCAAAATGCTGGGTCATTTCTAATAGACAAAGCTCTAAAACTTTTAGGTAGTGTCAGCGCTTGCCCTGTCCTTCTCACTCCCACACGTTCATGTTGGCCCATTACTATGATGGGCTGCCTAAGTGATAAGTAGTGATGTGTAGGAGCTGTAAAAGATTGGCAATCTCTGTCACTACCAGTAAGTAATTTACCTGATCAGAATGGCACAGAAGTTCAGTGTAAATGAGAAAATGAAAGCTGCTGCAGGAATGCGTAGGTAATTCTAGGTGGCTGCACTTTATACCTGCTAGCTGCCTTATTTTGTTAAAGTGATTCAGCCATTTTGAATAAAAAAGTAACTTGAAGGAGCCATGAAAATCATTGCAATCCTTCAGTCTCTTTGCTTAAAAACTGTTGAGAAGAATACCCAGCTGTGTAGTGAATTGTTTTTGTGGACGAATTTACACTGTTTTGCTTTTAAAAGGGAGCATTTCCATAAGTATTTAGATGCATTTTGATGCAAATAAGTGTTCCTTTCAAATATATTTTTGAATGTTCAGACACAGTTTAATGTATGATAAAGCTCTGGTTAAAATGCACAGAAATGCATCAAATCCTGGACACTAAAAACGTCAAAACACTAGAAGAAGCTAAGTTGCAGAGTATTACAAAGCAGATAGCAAAGTCCAATTAAGCAATAAGCAGCTAAAGCTACCCATATGTACATGTATACAGAAATAACAAACTATACACAGAAACAAGGATTTTAAAATATTAATGCACAATAACAATATCTAGATTATGCTTATCTTTTTTAATGTGCATTTCTAAAAATGTCATCAAAGTGTTATAAATTATAATTTGTAATAATTTGACTTGGTAGTGTTGTCAGCATTAACCAAAGATATATTAACTTTTGGGAAAAGGTCATTATGAAAAACAAGCATATCCTTTGATGAGACAAAACAGTATACAATGAAGGGGTACATTAGGGAAAATTATGTACCGACCTTCCATTTTCAAAGAACATAACTACATATGCAGAAAATACTGTTAACGCATTTATATTTGAAAGTACCTAATTATATATTGCTAAAAGAAAAGTGAGAAAAACAAGATGAAAGAAAAATCTATAGATAAACAGCCTTATTGATAAGTCTGCTATGAGAGAATAGGATGTACAGTACAACAAGCTAAAAAGTCCATCAGTCAAAAAGCCTGTTATCTTTCAAAGATATGGAATAAGCGTAGATCTGTTTTGCAAAATCTAATACTTTCCTTCATTGGGTATCTGTTGGAAGAAATTAAGATGGTTATTCACTAATGAGCCGAAGGATCCAGCCATAGCTTCGGCTGATCCTTCAGCTCACTTTGGCCACTGGAGCCCTATGTTTTACTCGAACTGAAGGGCTTCTGTACGGGCTATTCACTATAGCCCATACAGCAGCCGAAGGCAGGCCAATGGCTCAGCCGAGTGCATATGCTTCAGCTTGGCTAAGCTGTAATCTCAGCCGAAGTGGGGCGAAGGGTCTGCAAAGCAGACCTTCCGTCCTGTAAATGACAACAGCTAGGCGGAGCCCTGATATGACTTTTGGGGGGAACCCGAAGCATTTTTTTATCCAGGGGGTTCCCTCCTAACATTCCTACCAGATCCTAAGGTTTTGGTATTGTTCAGGAGGGGATCCCACGTTGTGTGTTTTTGTTCTTTCCTTTAATTTTTTGAAATTATTTTCTTAACTTTTTTGATTTTTTTTTTTACATTGATTTAAATAATTTTTAAACTTTTTTACATTTGTTTACATTTTTTCTATTCTGCTCGCTTCCTCGGAGGTAGCAAGTAGAAGAGCCAAGCCAAATGCTCGGCGGCATTTGGCTTTTCACATACTGCCGTTCAGCCCTTATGAGAATAGGGGTGAATGGCAGTGAGGGAACTGCCTGAGCTTCGGCTCAGCTGAGCCAGATGTAGAAATTCTTATTCACATTGGACCAGGCTAATTTGTAGTTAGTTTTTTTTTTGCACTGTGCTGCCTAATTTGTAGACAGCACAGTGCATCTCCTACATCACCATACTGTTTGAAGAAACTGAGACTAAGAACATTAGCAGGGCTATTTACAAAAGGGTGAAGAGTTTGGAGAAGGCAGGAGAAGTGAACAATCTAGGCCAAAATAGCTGATTTGACCCAGATCGATCCCTGGTATTCTTGCAGTGATTAGTGAGGTCTGCTGTAGACCTCACTAATACATCCTTTCAACCAAAGCTCAGAACTGAGCTCCAGCCGAAAGGATCTCAGTGCAGGAGCTGACAGGAGCAGCCCTGCAGTCTGCATCCAACACAGATGCAGACGTGTAGCTGCTCCCGTCAGGTACGCGGTCACCACGTAACTGACTTGTCAGCTGGCTGAGGGCCACATAGTACCAGCACGCAGGCCGCAATTGGCCCGTGGGCCGGTACTTTGAGACCGCTGCTTTAACCCCTTCGTGACGGAAGACGTACACTGTATGTCCCGCTACGAAGTGCCTATATGACTGGCCACGTACACTGTACATGATGAGTTATTTAAGGCTCTGAAATGCCGGTAACTGCTGATTCTCAGTGGTTACCCTTCATTAATGAATGCCTCAGTATTGAGGCATTCATTAATGAAATAGTTAAGCTTTTGTAAAAGCTTCTTTCTTTTTTTCATTAATGAAAGAATGAAGCCGTTACATACAAATATGGGATTGTTAAATAGCGATCCCATATTTGACAGCTGAAGATAGCAGAGAGGTAGCAGAGTGACTCACCTCTCTGCTATTTTTTTGACAGCTCCATAGACTGGCCAAAAGTTTATGATACATTTCAGACACAGGAATATTACAATGTATCTCTGTGCCTGAAATGTATCACTTCTGATCCTCTAGGCAGGATCAGAAACCTTTAGTGAGATCTGATTCTGACATGCTGGCAGCATCAGTCTCTAAGGTTATTATTAGCTGTTCCTAAGTTTGCAGAAGCCTAATAATAACCAAAAATTTAAAAAGTTTATTTATCAAGCAGTCATAGTGACTGCTTGATATAAACTGACAAAAAAAAGTTTTTTTTACAACGTGTAAAAAAAAAAATAATAAAGTGTAAAAAGAATAAGAAAAATACAAATTATATATAAATATATTTT
>NW_017306638.1:1749363-1805603 GCF_000935625.1 Nanorana parkeri | reverse complement strand
TTCTTATACTATAATTTTTATAAAATATTTCTAAAAAATAATAATAATAATCAAAACTTGTGGAAAAAGTGTTTTCTTTAGGTTTTTTCCTCATTTATTTTATATTTTATTCGAACTAAGTGAGGCGTTAGGTGCACATGTTTGATATAATTATATATCCCTATTTGTCCTCTAAAGAATAATATGTGTGGGTACATTTAGTAAAAAAAAATATATTACTGTCATGGAAGAATCACATAGCAAAAATGTAAAAATGTGTCAGTCATTTATGAACAGAAACTGAAAACTATCTCAGTCATGAAGGGGTTAAGACATCAAAATACATATCTTTTTAGGACAAATAAGGCATTTTTTTGATGCTATTGTCTTGTAAGAGCTATTTTATCTTTAATGCAATCCATTGACAAGAAAAGATAACAAAATAAAAACACACGTTTTTCTATTTTGATTAGTGTTAGTTTAAAAAAGTGTTACTGTGAATAAAACTGATAAATTCTAAATTATGACTATATAATTTATTATGATTTATGATAATAAATCAACTGCAGAAGTGAAAATACACCTTAGGACAACAAAATAATACATGATAGTGTTCTCTAGGACAAAAAAGGCATTATTTTGATGATATTGTGTTACAAAAATTATGTTATCTTTTCTGCAATCCATAGAAAAAAAACAAAAAACACACTTTTTTGCTATTTGATCAGTGTTAGTTTTAAAAAAACTGTTACTGTGAATAAAAGTTCTAAATTCCAAATTTTACATTTTATTTTATCATTTGTCCCGTTTAAAATAACACTACATTTAGGTTTCTGGTACAAAGCAATATAAAATGTAAAAAATTATGGTTAGAAAAATAGAAATAAACACAAAGAAATCATCAGGAAAATAAAAACTGAGAGCAAAAAGTTAGTAAAATACACCACCACCACATATTTTCTGAAATCACAAAATTTGTACAATCCCAATTCCAAAAAAGTTGTGAGTATGGGGTCTATTCACGAAGATGCCGAAGGATCTAGCCGTAGCTTCGGCCGATCCTTCGGCTAGCTTCGTCTAGCATTGTACCCGCCCAATGCTCACTTCACTTGGGGTCAGTTGTTCACTCGGCTGCCCTTGGCAGCTTAGTGAATAGACCCGTATGTGTAATATCTACATAAAAACAGAATGCGATGTTTTCAAATCTCCCATGAACCCATAGTCTATTCACAATAGAAAAATAAAACACATCAAATGTTTAAACTGAGAAAATGTACCATTTTAAGAAAAAAATAAGGTAATTTTGAAATTGACAGCAACACATCTCAAAAAAATTAGGACAGGGCAGCAAAAAGCTGGCAAAGTAAGTGATACTAACAAGGAAGAGCCGGAAGAACATTTTGCAATTAATTCGGTTAATTGGCAACAGCTGAGTAACATGTTTGGGTATAAAAAGAGTGTCTTAGAGAGTCTGAGTGTCTTAAGCTGGCCATACACCTTACAACCATTGCACGACTTTTGTTTTGCGATGGTTGTAAGGTCATTAAAATTTTGTACGACCTGCACATCTTGAACAGGCAGATCATACTTGGGATCATCGCAAGCCCTCCCCGCTGAGGGGAGGGCTTGCCGACGATTGCAATGCTGAGCGGGCCATGTGCGCTTACGCACACCGGCCCGTGCGACTTTCGTCTTCCAAGCATGCTACCAACCCGACGAAAATCTATGATTTTCGGCAGGTTTTCCAGCGTGCTAGGAAGACGAACGTCGTGCGACCGTACAGTAGATGCGTAGAAACGCTGCCGTCTTCTCTGGGCCAAAGTTCATTTAAAATGGTTTGTCGCAAAGTGGAAAACTGTTCTGTGGTCAGACCAATTGAAATTTGACATTCTTTTTGGCAACCATGGGTGCCGTGTCCTCTCGACTAAAGAGAAGAGGGACCTTCCGGCTTGTTATCAGCGCTCACTTCAAAAGCCTGCATCTCTGATGGTATGGAGGTGCAATAGTGCGTATGGAATGAGCAGCTTGCACATCTGGAAAAGCACCATCAATGCTGAAAGATATATCTAGGTTTCAAAGTAGAATATGCTTCCATCCGGACAACTCTTTTTCAAGGAAGGCCTTGCATATTTCAGCAGGACAATGCTAAACCACATACTGCATCTATGACAACAGCATGTGTCAGGAAGCCAGAACCAGGATTCTTTCATTGCCGTTTGCGCATGGTGCAGCTAATAGAGTTGTATCAAGTGCAGCGTCTCTGCGTAAACGTGCGCGCGGGCGTGCGCCGACGTGTTGTTTGAGTTATTGGCGCCCTCTGGGCTATATAAGGCTGTGACTAACAAACCTCCTTTGCTGTCAGATCGTCAGCTTCCCTGTGTTCCTGTATCCTGCTCCTGAAGTGTTCCTGTTATCTTGATTCGGCTTGGCTTTGACCTTTCTGCTTCTCTCCAGTGATTGACCCTCGGCTTGTTCCAGACCATCCTCCTGCCTCATCCTCTGTACCACGCTGCCTGCACGTTGATTACCTCGGCCTGTCCTGACTACCCTGCTATTCTTGTCTGCTGCTCCTGCTCATCGGATTCAGCTACTACTGGCACTCATGCCCCTCTGTGCCCCGGTGCTCCTGTACCCATTCAGGAGCCCCAAGACCAGAGAAGTGAGAGAGGCCGCCCTCGACATCTCAGACTCCCCTAAGGTACGTGACAGCATGGCTTCATAGTAGAAAAGTCCGGGTGCTTAACTGGTCTGCCTGCAGTTCAGACATTTCACCGATTGAAAATATTTGGCACATCTTGAAATGAAAAATACAACAAAGAAGACCCAGGACTGTTGAGCAGTTAGAATCCTATATCAGTCAAGAACGGGACAACATTCCTCTCCCAAAACTCCAGCAACTGGTCTCCTCAGTTCCCAGATGTTTACAGAGTGTTGTTAAAAGTAGAGGGGATGCTACACCGTGGTAAATGCCATCAATTTCAAAATTACCTTATTTTAATATGTTTTCTATTTTCTATTGTGAATAAAATATGGGTTTATGAGATTTGCAAATCATTGCATTCAGTTTTTTGTAGATTTTACACAGCGTCCCAACTGTTTTGAAATTGGGGTTGTAGAATTAAAAGGCGGTGCTGTTGATTTTGTACTCCTCATGATAGTTGTGCAAATGTTTTTCAAAAGACACTAAAGATCAGTAAACCTAAAAGGAATCACAAATATAAGCCAATGATGAGACTGGCAAGAATCCAATTTTATTTTCTGGTAGCAGCTGCAGTGCCTGTAGGGATCTAATGCAGACCGGTACTGCACCTCTATCTGCATGGAGGCTGTGGGAGCACAGTGAGGGACATTGGCTTCAGAAGTGATCTGTGGAAGTGATCGGCAGTCATTCAGCTGCTGGATCTTATCCAGAGAAGATAGAAGCAAAAAAGGCACCCCCTGGGTGTGAGTACAGCCTTTGAAAATGCAGGGGATTTAAAAGTTACTGTGCTGGCCTCCTGCAAGCAGTTCTTTACCAACATAGCCCCTATGTCCCTGGCAGTAAAAGATGCCCTGTGCACTTTGATGAAGTGTTTTTTGAGCATGTGTAGCATGCCCAATGTCCACAACTGGTTAATGCAAAAGCTTACACATGTGTTGAAAATTTATTTTCTCATCTTTTTTGTTTTGTGATGAATTTTGCTTTACTTATTATATTTGTTTTGTATTTTCATTTTAGTGGGTTCTTCAAATGGATTTCTTTATATAGCAGTTGATTTTATTAAAGGGAAATATGCAAATAAATGTGTACTTTGCAGCAGACGTTTTCGTTTAGTTAGGTGAATGTGGTGGAATTTCATTTTGCAAAAAATACCCAATTATGTGCAAGAAAAATATTTAAAAACCAGTGGGGGGAATTTATCATAGCAATTGCGAGTGTTTGAACTTGCACGGAATATATTTGCACCAGATTTATGATGCTAGTGTAATGTTGTTGATGAATGAGGTTTAATAGACTCCAGGAAAGAAGACTTGTAACTTCAGGCAAAAAGCTTAACTGTCGCTTCTTGAAGAAGTGGTCATGGGGACTTCTTAAGTTGTGATTGTTTTCTTATGTGATGCTCCAGTATCATACAGCCCCAGAACAAGTGCAGATTAAAAAATGTGCAAAAAACATGCAGTTGAAAAAGTAGTGCAAGCTCTGGTGAAAACAGGGCCACATGTTAAAAGACAGATTTGCACATAAAGAATGATCTAAGAGGCTAAAACTGTCTCCATTGCTTTGATACATTCCCGCCAGTGTTTTTGCTTGCGCATGATTGAGTAAAGGAAGTCAGCAGAGCTTTACCTCATCAACTAAACTAAGGGGACATTTCTCTTGCAAAGTAAATAGTGCATATATTACAGGTATTTATATAGCGCTGACAATTTACGCAGCACTTTACAGTGCACATTCACATCAGTCCCTGCCCTCAAGGGGCTTACAATCCAAGGGCCCTATCTCACATGCATACATATACAGGGGTCAAATAACCCACCAGCATGTCTTTGGAGTGTGGGAGGAAACTGAAGTACCTGGACCAAGGCAGAAACACTAACCACTATGCCACTGTGTTGCCCACTATGCCACTCTTTTCTTTTAGTAAATCAACCCTATTGTTACTTTGTTTATATTTTTTCAAAAACTGTTCTATTCATTATTTTTATGTGCTGTACATTTCCATTGAGACTAATTTTGGATGATAAAGCATAGAATAACTCTCCAAATATGACATACATCTCCTACACAATGAACAAAACCTCATTATGCAGAAAACAACCAAGGCCCCATTCACATGTTTGCAAGGGCGTTATTACAAGTTTTTAACAGACTAGTTTAATTCATTTTTATGCAATGATACATGTTTTGCATACCTTTTGTGTGAACTTGTCACCATACAATAGAAACATGTATTTTAATGTGTGCAGTGCATTCATGTGTAATAATGCATACGCTATACCACATACTCCAGTCTTGTCTAGCAGGGTGCTGGAGAAATTCTATTTTCCACTATAAGGGAAAACAAACTAGATTCTTTAGATGAACTATAACCACTTACCGTCCGCCCGTTGTAAAAAAACGGACGGACGGCACTGCAGCATTGGTGGGTTGCCATCTCCAGGCGGCATTTTTTTTCTGCTCGCGCACGCCCCATAGCTGTCACGCACGGCCAGAAAAGACCCGACCAATGCAAACACCCGTTACCGGGTGTTTCACATATAGACGATCGGCGGCTCCATAGCCCGCCGATCGTATATATGTGCTACTCCCCCACCCCCACGTAAATACGCGTCCGGTGCCCCAGCGCGCAAAAACGACAATTGCGCTACACATGTTACATATCGCCGTGAACGTCGCAGTGAGAGCAATAATTTTAGGGCCATCAATCACTGATAACACTAAACTGATGAGCGGTAACAGCTTTTAAAGCGTCGCCTATGGCCAATTTTGGGTATTATCGTTTTTTGAGGTTTCGCGCGCGCACGCAATTTTAAGGCTTGACATGTTTGGTGTCTTTTCACCCGACGTGACCCCGTCTTTTATATTTTACCAAAAAATTGGGTAATAATAAATGTTTTATCATTTAATATAGGGGAAACTGTTTTTTTTTAAATTTCAGTAATTTTTCCTTAATATAGTAAAAAATAAAACCCCAGTGGTGAATAAATACCACCAAAAGAAAGCTCTATCTGCCCCCAAAAAAGGGTATAAAATTAATTTCAGTACAGCGTTGCATGACGGAACAAATGTCAGTCAAAGTACCGCAGCGCTGAATACTGAAAAATGGCCTGGATGGAGAGGGGGTTTAACACCGCGGATGTCAACTGGTTAAAGAAGAACACCAGGATGTTTTAAAATTAGCGCCTGCAGTGGGGCTACCCTTGCACTGAAAGTACTTTGTCTAAAGGGCAAAAATAAAGAAGAATTACACACCTGATCCTCAGTTCCGCCCAGCTGCTAGACCTGATCCCACAGCCTCTTCTCTCCTGGCTCCAGAGGTCTAAGGGCCCATGACGTCATTACGTCTTATACAGGTCTATTACATATGAAGATGCTGAGGCACATACTACCGTCAGGGTGGAAGGGGTAGAGTTGAGTGGTGACTGCCAAAGGTCGGAGGATCAGGTGAGTATTTCTTCTTCATTTTCACCCAAAGACCAAAATGAAAACTTAACCCACTCCACTCCAAGGGACAACATTTTAAGATCCTGGTGTTGTTCTTCTTATTTAAAGCTCAGAAAGTAAATCCCCCAATATCTTCAGCATGGGACTTTGAACCCCAATACGATTAATGTCTTAATTGGTTTTTTTGGGGGGGGGAATTGTGGTGTGAGATTTTGGGGGTTCCTTGTATTTCAGTTCCCACATAATTTTTTCAATTATTTCATTTATTTACTAGGACACATTTTTTCACAAATTATGGCATCTACATTTTGACCTTAACAGTGTTTTCTGCTAAGCATGCTTTCTGCTTTACCATTATAAGTTTGCAAGTTTTGCTGAGACTCCTACTTTTGATCAATATTAAACCTTCCCTCTGCAATCTACAAAATATATATGTTTTCAGTTCATTGCATTCTTACACATATTTACCTTTCAGGAGCCAAAGAACACAGCATATTCTTGTCTAAAGGGACACACTAGACATTTTGACAGCTGTAAATCCTATTTCCAGGTGTCTTTTGACAAGTAGAGGTTTAGTTCAAGTTTTAGAATTGTTGTTCCCAAATTGTGCTATTATTGTTTTGATGTTGTTGTGCCATTAGCACAATGAAGGCTGTTGCATGCTCTGTTGGTCACAAAAAACATGAAATGATAAGTGGCAGAATCCATTACATGTCAAGTGGTAAACCATGAACTGAATGAATTGTTTGTTAGTTATACTATACTGTGTACTGCCATTTTGTTCCATATATATATATATAAATATATGGATAGATAGATAGATAGATAGATAGATAGATAGATAGATAGATAGATAGATAGATAGATACCACTAATATACTATGTGAGCCCCTCTATGTGACAGCGATGAAGTTGGGTAATTGAAAAAAACATGAAATAAAATAAATATTAAGAAAGCAAAACATTTTTTAACGTTCCCTGCTCCAACAAATGCAAGAATACTAACGTAAACATACATCGGTTGCGTCTACTTACGAAAACGACGTTTGCACTACACATGTTAGGTATTGCTCCATGAGCCAGAGTTAGAGCAATAATTCTAGGGCCAATATTCATGGATAACTTTAATCTGATGACCTGTATGGGATTTTAAAGCATTACCAATATACTATTTACTTGGCATAATCTCGTCTTTTATATTTTACTTTGGGTGCTAAATTGGGTACTACATTGTGTTTTTGTGCACTAAAATTACCTTGTGTAGTGTATTCTTTACATAAATGTCGTTTTTTTTAAAGAGTTGCGCTAATATCACGCAACATAAAAATTTGCAGCTGCCACCATTTTATTCTACAGGGTCTTTCTTTTCAGGAAATATATAACTCTTGGGAGTTTTAAGTCATTTTCAGGCTTAAAATGTGGATTATAATATGTGTGCAAAAAAATCAGCAGCAAAGGGGGTTAAAGTGAATACATCTATAAGACCTAATTTATTAACACACACCAAAGCTTTGTAATGCTAAAAAGTACATTAGGGGACAATAGTAATCTTATCAATTTCCTCATGTAGTATCACTTTAAATGCTGCAAATGTAAGAAAATCCCCCCCCCCCAAAAAAAAATACCCATTAATCTGCCAGAAATTCAATGTGCTCTTAACTAGGAATGAGTGAGTGTGTATGGCTTTGATTCTCTGGGCTTTCATTGAACCAATTGTAAGGATCAGGTTGGTGAAGCATTAAGAGGTAAAGAGTTAACATCCTCGAAACGCGTTGCTCCCGAGCCTCCACCCACTGCTTCAC
Source organism: Nanorana parkeri (assembly GCF_000935625.1). NCBI lineage: Eukaryota > Metazoa > Chordata > Amphibia > Anura > Dicroglossidae > Nanorana > Nanorana parkeri. The sequence continues at coordinate 1,797,677 of NW_017306638.1, read as the reverse complement.
CAACCTGATCCTTCCTCACTTTACCACCACCCCGGCCGATTCTCCATCCTGCATCTTCACCACGGCCCGGACACTGGCCCAGACACGTACATCTCACAGCCTGATCTCCTCCACCCGCAGCTGCAGCCCAGCCTGACGTCAGTCCTCACACCACCGGCACTTCACATTGCTCCAGCGGTGACATGGACACACTGACACATCCATCTGGTCCCGAGACCCACTTAAAGTAAGTGAACCATTTCCTCTTACTTTCTCCACTGTGCTACTATCAGTTTCTTAGTCCCCCTAGCCTTGCGCCCTCACGTTCGTTTTTTGTTTCAATGTGTTGGAGAGGAGACTTACAGACGGGATCCCTTTTCCATATATTCTGGACGTGTCCCCGGTTACAACCATATTGGAAAATGGTACAGAATACAATGGAAAAAGTGCTTCAGACGGATCTCCCTCTGTCCCCTATCCATTACCTACTAGGTCTTCCATTTCTGAACCTCAACAAATGGGACAAAAGATTAGTGTCTCACATTCTCACGGCAGCCCGATGCCTCATAGCATTGAATTGGAAACGTATATCTGTTCCGTCGAACCTAGAGCTCCACCATAGGATAAAAGAGATTCGGACTATGAAACACCTCACGGCTAGGCTGAACAATACTTTATCAACTTATGATAAAGTGTGGAAAGCATGGAATGACATAGAGGATAATGTCCTCTAATTGATGGGAGGACCCTGGGAGGTTGATCTGGGATACTAAGGAAGGGATGTTTGGGTGGACATCCACCTCTAGCCCGGAATACAGGTGGGAGACCCATCATGCAGTTGAGAGGGATTTCGCCCGAATGCCAAGTGAATAGGAGGTCAGGATACTCGAGGGACGTATATATATATATATATATCTATCAATGTCTTACCCCAGGACTGGATTGAGACTCACTTACTATAGGTTTTGTTTTATGTTCAGGTTATTCCAATAACCTTGTTTGATATAAGCTTATATAATGTTGTGCTGGTAATTCATGGCATAAGTAGTTTACAACATAAGTACTTTTAGGCAGACAACCCAGGAAGACTATCTTCTTGTTCTACATTATATTTCTATGCCTAGTCAAATGGTTCTTGATACAACCTCATTGAGCTACATCTTAATTGACTATGGTTCCAACTTCACTCGCTTTGTACGCTTTGAATGCCTGAAATGTAATACTGTATCTTGAAATGTCTTGCATTTTGTTTTTGTAACCTGCTTTGGAAAAAAAAGTTTTTTGAAAATAAAGAAATTGTTATTCGGAAAAAAAAAACACTACATGGAGTCAGTAAAATATTTTTCTGGCTTTTTTACTGTGAAGAATGCACACTCTAATGTGACTTTTTGATTAAAAACTACCCCTGGTGTCTCCCTGTCAAAATGTAGCCTAGTAAAAGTGCTTACATACTTGTATAGAGTCAAGATATTTTTCTATGAAATAATTATAATCCAATGTTGCTTTTTAAAATAAAACCTGCTTGGCATCTTCCTGACAAAATGCAGCCTGGGAAAAGTGCTTATATAGTAAAAGTGCTTAAATATGGTGTCTGGAGTCAACATTTTGCTGTTTTTTTCTGAGAAATAATACTCTCTAGTGTTGATTTTTTATTACAAGCTGCCTGATGTCTCCTTTTCAAAATGTGGCCTATTAAAAGTTCCTAAAAACATGTATACAGTTAGTACAATATTTTGATGGTATTTTAATTTGTGAAATATTACACTTGTATTGATTTTTTAATTGATTTTTTGCTTGGTGTCTCTGCTTTTCAAAATGTGGCCTAGTAAAAGTGCTTACATACTGCATGAAGTACAATATGTTGCTGGCTTTTATCTGTGAAATAATATAATGTTGACCTTTTGATTACAAGCTTTCTGGTCCTTTGATAAGTGCAGGCTAGTAAAAGTGATTTTATACTGTGTATTGAATCAGTACAATATTTCCTGGCTTTTTTGTGTGAAATAATTACCCTCTAACTTTATGTGCAGGTTTAAGGCATTCACAAAGCATGTTATTTAGAGGATTTATGTATATTTAATGTTGCCCTTTAAGCCGCAAAACGATCCTCCCCCTGTGTTACCTTATGAGGTTTATGTCAAATCTCCATGAACATTTGTATATAGTTTTTGTAATTAAATATATTCTATGTTGGGTGACTGAATGGAGTAAGGGAAAAAAAGGTGTTTTTACTGTCCCGAGGAACTGAATACATGGGGATGTTGAATGTAATTATGGATCTGTCCAGGCATAGCCTGTTAAATGTAAATGGTCAAGACAAGATAGGATCCATACACATTTCGGAACCAAGACCCTTTATTTTCACAATAGGTGCATACTCTCTTTTGTCTCTGGCTTCAAATAATCCTTGTAGGTAGATAAACAATACGATTGTCCACCCTTGTTAGATAAAATCATGACTTGGGGTTAGCATCTGGACATCTAAGCAGGTGACATTTTCCCTCCAAAACGTTTTAATACAGTAGCATCATTAAAGTTTTGCATTAAAAAGGATTGGAAGTTTTAACAAAGAGCATTTGGAAATATCCAATCCCCAGAGAAGGATTCTAATTTGATTAGACTAAGTATTGGAAGGCCACCATTTGATAGCCCTCAATGCTTTCTTATGAACACCACAAATATATATTAATCCAGACTTTGGAGGAAAGTTAGTCTTTTTAGAGCACCGGAATGGGGCAGGCCCTCATTTGACAATTAACGGGTAAATATACAGGTTATCCATCAGCACTTATATGTCTATCATTTGTCTTATATATATATATATTGTGTAGTTAAATAGATTGTTGGTTCATTGCAGTTAAGTCTTACTACTATATACCAATACATTTCTGTTAATATAGTGGATCATAACTTAAACTAGTAATTTGGGTAACCTTAAAAACCTTTTTTGCATTGGTGCATGTCCCCCCATGGCAGTACCTAGCTACCCATGCTTCTTTTTAAACAAAGTGTGCAGATTAGTCTTGGGAAAGGCCATAAACAAATAAGAAGATTCGGCTCCAATAATTTTAATTATGGTCCAGCAGTTTGTTCCAGTTTAGCACTTTTTTTCCTGTGCTGGCTATTCCTCCTGTGAACTGAACTTTGCCCAGTTCACTAATTCTAGTTCTCAACATTCTCTGTCGGGTCTATTCACTAAGCTGCCGTAGGCAGCCGAGTGAAAGACCGATCTGAATCTTCTATTCCTATTAAGAATACACTACAAAATGTCTTTTCCCTCTAGTGTATTCTCCATACGAATATATGGTAAACATCAAATGTTTACCATATATTCGTATCAAAAATCAAATGACAATAGGCAACGCAAAGCTTATCATTTTTAACTTTTTCTGTTTTGCCAATGTTTCAAATCACAGGTTTCTGCTGAAATTCTTATACGCACAATGCATTCTTTTGCATATAATATAGCCTCATTCATTTTAACATAGGTTTTAAAATAGAACACATCAGTCTTGATTACAGAAAATGAAATGAACAGAACAAGCTATGGGAAGGTATATCTTTGTAACCATCTTAAGCATCTTTGGACTGCTGAAAAATCCCCTACATCTGATTTACACTTAGTTCTTGTGTCATTTGTTTCTCTTTCAAGTACTAGTATTTGTTCTTAGGACTTAATTTATATTAGCTGGTATTGCAACTTAAAGTTTCTGTATGTGCAAGGTATTCAGGTAATTAATGAACTTATCAAATAATATTGTTCTCTATAAATAATTCATGATGTGTTTTATTGCTCTACCTCCAGTGTTATAGAAACCCCCTGATGAGCTTATTGACTTCACACTTCTCATTTTGTCAGCCCTTGACTGTAAACTATTGTACAGCTCCTCACCTAACAGTGGGTATTCATCGGTAGAGATTTGTTCAAAAATCTGTTTCACTCAATATGAGCACTCAGAAGACAAATGCAACGAATCCATGCTGTGCTAAAGAGACAGTGACATATTTGCAGGCAAACTGTCTTGTCAAAAAAATTGACATCAAAACAAGAAGCTTGCATGATTGAAGTATAATTAAATTGCTGTATACAACACATAGGGGCTGCTAACTATCTTCTACGAAATATTGCATATGGCTAAAACACAACAAACATAACTACATACAGCCACTGTAAATAAGCTGTAAGTGACTAGCAATCAGAAATCAACATTTTTAGTACAGGATGGGCAAACATATGAGCATTACTTTTAAAGGGTTTTTTTACATTTTACATTTTTCTTCACTACAATATATATATATACTGTATATACAAATAAGGAGATACCATTATCTATGTACAGTGTACACCTATGTTAGATAAATAAATTCCAGCCACATGATGTGATATTTTAAGTTCTATAAACTGCACATAACATAAAAGTTTGTAACAAATGCATTCATTAATATAAAGCAGTTTAGCAATCTATCACATGTCAGCTGGGATACGAAAGAAAAAAGTGTTCTTCCTTTGTTAACTACTGATTTTAGATGCAACCTTTCAGTGCCACTCAAGTTTTGCTGTTCTGTCACCCAATTTATCTTTTTGATTGAAGGGGGCCGAGTGGTCCACGGTGCGTGCATTTTAAGCATGTTATCCAAGAAATGAATCATCCTTGCTGGAACTGTCGACTGTGTTTTCTTATCATTCAAAGGGAATTTATGTTAAATGATGTATATGTAACTTGCATAAATTATTATTAAGATATAGTCACTTGACACAGAATGAGCAATTAACATGTTACATAAAAATGATAAATATGAATTTAGCATATCCATGTTGTTGTCTGTGCTGCTTAGAAGTTAGTAGTTAGAAGTTGTAGTAAAACAAAAGTACATCACAGAAATATAAAAAAAGAATATTAAGTGTAGGAATTAAATATTTTTGGAAACAATTTTTGCTATTTTTTTTATTAATTAGATCTCTTACCTACGTGCATCTTATGAACATTGATTGTTGACAATATACAACAATGTCATCAGAGTTTAGCACAACAAGTCTAAAAGTCAAAAACATGACATTCAGTTATGATATCCAACATATTTATTATTACCACTAAAATTGCATGTTTTTTGGCTTACTATCTGACACCTGGAGAATGAACACAATAGGCTCAGTTTGCAAAGTTAACACACTAGAATAAGGATACTTTATTTTAAAAAAAGTGACAGTAGTTTTTAGCTGAATCTAATGGGATTTGAAAGTGTACGGGATGCCAGGGATGGGTTCTAGAAGGCCAGTATGTGTCCCCTCTATTTGGGTTATGGTCCCTTTAAGGGGCAACAGAGGGTTAACTGTCAGGCAAGAGGAAGTAGCTAGAAAAGACAGGAAACTCCATAGAGCCTGAGAGGGAGTTGGAATAGCACAGGTGTGCTAGAGAAAGCTGAGGGAGCTGCTGGTCTATACTGGACATTGCTAAGAACTGTTTGTTCTGTGAGAAGTTGCTAAAATGTTCTGGTGCTTTTCCTGTGAGCAAGACTTAAGTCGGTGAAACTTTATTTTGTATTATATGCTGAGGATAAGCAAATGTTATTTTGTTACATGTTGAAGACAAGCTATTTTTGTTTGATTTTCTTCTCTGTTTTTTATTAATTTGTGGAAATGTTATAAAAATAGAATTTATATATGCGTATGTCACATCAAATTAAAGCACATTTTGTCCTTTAAAAATGGTATATAATATGTGTAGGTGTAATGTATGAGGAAGATGGAAATTATGGTTTAACAAACATAGCAAAATTAGCAAAATTGCTTCAGTCCCCAGAAGCAAAATATTTTCTAAAGATGTGTCACTAAGGGGTTAGTTCTATTGTAGCCACCCTGCACTACCCTAAATGTAGCTTTTCAGGGCTGTAATCAGCCTAAACTGAATAGATAATTCACCTTTCTCTATCGGTTTTCCTAAGTTCAGTGTAATTGTTTGATACTGCCTGCAAGTAAATTAGTGGTTGCCTATTTACCTCCTCATGTGGAAAGACTGCCATCATTTTAAATAATATGAATGTTCCAGATAATGTATTGTTGGTGTCAATTTATGTGAAGACAGTATATCCCAGGATTTCAGGTTAGAAAAAATATCTGTTTATATGAGTGTGATAAATACCATTGCTTTTTATTACAATTGTTGGAATTCATTTTACTATATAATGCCTATATGTTTAATGGTTCCCAAGATCTCCAGGTTTACATGTGCTCCGTCATAAGCATATCTGTACCTGGGGATGAGCCCTATTTGTGGGTATGAGACCCTTACAGGCACAGGTACATTGATGACATACATTTATTCTCTGGTTAGGTAGAAGTCAAATGGGAATTTGTGATATACATCAATTACAATGCATGCAACCTTCATTTTACAGTTACTTATCACACACAACAAACAAATTCCTTTTTTGCACCTACCATTATTTAAATATGCACATAATACATTAGATACCACTTTTTTTTTTTTAGAAAAGCAACAGCAGACAATACTATACTACATGCCCAAAGTTGAAATCCCGTTGCATTGATCAAATGGCCAATATTTAAGAATTGCACTCAAGGTAGTGAGGAAAAATTGGAGGCAAAAAAATTACAGGCTTATTGAATAAGGGCTTTAGTAAACAGATATTAAAAAAAAGAATATCAACAGGCCAAAAGTGGTCCCAGAAACTTGTTGTTTGATTAAGACAAAATTGCATCAGACAAGCAAAAAAACACTTTCCACACAGTACTTTCTGGTGCAGAAAATGCTCCTATTGCAAATGTATCTATACCGACAGGAGTCTTAAATTAACTAATGGACAAAAGTATAATCCTAAACATTTAGTACATTTTAACACAATAAGAGTTAATTATATGCTTGTACATGCATTTGTCCATTTAGAGTCTAGTATGCAGGAAAAAATAAAATGCATGTTCTGGCAAAGCATTTCTGATCACATTTATGCAATCCAAAATAGTAGTTTACAAAACCCTGTGACAAGCCATTGTGCCAAATACCATAGATATAAAACAGATGAATTACTATTTGTGGCTCTGAATAGGATTTAACTTAATCCAATAGGAGGTGACTTTAATAAAAGGATTTTACAGAATAAAACAAAATGTATATTTTAAATTGAAAGCAAATATGCGTCTGGGGTTAAATGATCAAATTAGTTTCTCCCTGTTTTTTTATAGGTGCAATTTTTCTCCCTTCCAAGATACCCTACAGAAAAATTTTACATTGGGAATCATAATGAAACCACTTTTAATAATAAGGAACTTCATGCTAAATACATATACTGTATACTAGTCCTAAGGAAGCTGTGAATAACACATAGACACGTGTTGTATTAGAAGAAGTGGACACACTTGTAAATATGCACAAGGTATAATGATGTAGTTTAACGTTTGTTATCTCAATCGGAATGCATTTGATATAATGGATAGTTTTTAATATACAGCACATGTTTTTTTTTTTTTACAAATACTTGATTACATTTAAAGAATATATGTTTTGGATATTTGTGTAATGTGGTAATACATCATGAAAAAAATACAAGCTAAATTGAAAACAGCCTTTTGTAATGTTCATGGTTTGCCCATAGCAACAACAATAAATTAATTGAGGTGTAACCTCAATTAATAGGTAGGCTGTCAAAAATGCAAAAAAGAAACATTTTAAAATGCATTTATTATTATTTTTAATAATGCAACTGTTTATGACAGAATATATATTAAATAGATGGCACCATCTGAAGGTAGCAGTGTCCATCTGCAGGCTGAATGATTGATTTAATTTTGTTTTAAAGAAAGCCTCCTGCCTGCATGGCATGTGATTACCATGTCTTAGCAGACATAGTGATAACATGATCAGGAACCACTCTGATTGAGACCCAATGGGGGTGATTTACTAAGCTAAACACACGCACGCACCAGGTCCGTGTGATTTTCACACATCAAAACGTATTTATCAACCAAAAAGTCTCTAAAAGCATATTTCCACTAATGCCATATATGGAAAAATCATGCACATGATGCATATATGATGCTGCTTCACAGTTTAGACAAAAATGGTTAGCTCATGCATTTACATTCCTGCATTCATCAACGCAAGCAACACAACATAGAGCTAATTTACACAACATCACCTTGCAATTCATGCAGGGCTTTGCACAACACACCTGCTGGGTGTGTACACACTACAAAGGTGTTTAGATTCCACCCATAGATCATGCTGGGAGGGAACACACTACAGAGGTTTATACATGTTCGTGGTGTGTTTATAAGGTTAGTAAATCAACCCCAATCTGTCAGTGACAGCTTGGATTAGGAGCCAGCAGCTGGACAAAGTCAGATGTTATGGGTGCTATCCTTTAAGTCACCTACTCTTTGTTGTGCCACTTTCATCTGTTTTGGTTGTGGCATTAATTTTGCCCATAAGTTTCTGTATGGTGCAGGCAATAATAAAAGTAACATCATATTTTAGGTGAGAGGTCACCTCTGCAGCCAATCTTTTAGTAGTCAATGGCAGAGTTAGGGGAATATTGAAGTGATTTACCATCTGAGTCTTCAGTTTTGCTGGGTGCCATTTCCTCACCATTTACCATCTTGGAGGGAACGCAGCCACTGCCCTGTAAATTGTTTAAAGAGCATTTTCCTGAGTGTAGCCAGGCCACAAACTTGTCCATGGCCATTTTGGGTTGCTGTGAGGCATCTCGCCGCTTCCACGGTGCACTAGGGAGAGGAGAGACTGGGTACAGAACTGTGGTGGTACGGAGCTCAGGATCGCATGTCTATTCCAGTGGGTGCTGGAACTAGGAATAAGCCTCACTTTTTAAATGATAACTTTCCAGAAGTAGAGTTTAATAAGCTCTTGAATGTGTCCTTATATTTCCCATTTTGTGCAGCAAATTACTTTAGTAGGATTCTGACCATTTCCTGAAAGTGTCAATTTCTGTTTGTGCCTCCTCTTGCTCCTGACCTCTCCCCCTACTGGTATGCAGGAGTCTACATAGGCTAAGATTTCAGGCAAGTTCAGCAATTTGTGCACCCAAGTAATTAAACTGAAATGCCAGTTGGAGCAGACTCTTGTGCTCTAGTGCACAAAAAAAGAAAGCTGATTGTAATATGTGCAAAGAGCTGTCACTGCTGGCATTATTCAGTGCCTTGTTGTGCGTGAGCTCCAACCATCAGTCACTCTGCCCTGACATAAGATAAATGAGAGTCTGTTCAGTATCATCAGTATCATCAAATGTAAACAAATTATACAGAGGAATACTACAGAATACCATTTGTGTGACAACTCTGCAGATGTCACATACAAGATGGTGGTGCACTGAAGCAGTATTGGGCCTGTTCAATATCATAATTTCGTAATTACAGGGAAATGAAATACACAAAACAAGGTAATATGACATATAATTTTATGGGAAGATTGTTGCTGACATTGATAGTATGGGGACTGGGTCTCTTAAGTACCACAAAATATGAAACCAAATTGAAATAAACTGTACATTTCTTTTTAAGTAACTGGAGCATTTTACTGTTTTACTAAGTTGTGGCTTTTATTCTTCTTGTTTTACTTTCTGTAAAGCCAAACTACCTGCTGTACAATTATTACACTGAAACATTCAAGAGCATTTATAAATGCATGTATTCAATTTTTTTATTTCAGAATACTGTGAAAAAAATCACTATTTATGTTCATTTTCCACACTTGTGAACTTTTGATGTTATAATGACAGAGAAAATGTTTCTTATCAATCATCAATCACTTATGCTTGTCAACTTATTAACAAAGCATTTTCCTTTAATCATGTGCCTCACCCAGATGGAAACAATTCAGTCTGGGTGGTCAGTCAATCTGGAATTCATGCATGAGATCTGGTTAAATGATGATAGAATATCTGATTGTATAGTGACTATTGTTATCCTAAATATGTATTTCAACAGTCAGTTCAACCAGTTGCAACTATATGTGAAAAAATGTTAATAAAAACCCTAGGTACATGCCTATGGTTATACAAGTTCCTATGATAGCAATTGAAGGGATGTAAATTTGTCTTTTTTAATACAAGTTGTTTTATTTTTTATAGCTGGTGTTAAAAAATAAAACGTAAAAAATATATTTTTCTTGTCAGGTAAATATATTTTGCACAAGATGTTTTTGTATTTCCAATAACTGCCAGCAGGTATACAGTACATCTCAGCTTTTTTCACATCTTATCTGGGCTCTCCTTATTTACTTTATTGCAAAAGGGCTATTGCTTACATAGCTCAATACTTCAATCTGAAATTTACACCCACAAGTCAACAAACCAGTGCAGTGTTTTATCCCCCCCCCCCCCCCTCCTTTTCTAGATGCCTCCCTATGGACTTTCAATCAGAGAAAGAATGTCTGATAGGGGGGCAACTTCTGTAATCAAACTCAAGTTGTTTGAGAACACTATTTTACCAATACCATTTTAATTATATCAGTTTGTCTATCTATCTATCTATCTATCTATCTATCTATCTATCTATCTATCTATCTATCTATCTATCTATCAAATTCATGTATGTATGTATGTATGTATTCTTCAGAAATTCAAAGCATTTTTCAGTTAGCCTGTGCATTGAATTAAACAGGTCAGATTAAATTTAAATGAAGCAGGAATGCTTTGATATGTGTGGTGTTAAATGACCTCTTAAATTACTTATTTGGTAACTGGTTGAAATGCTGAGTCTTGCTTGCTGCAGTGCATGGTCCTATCACACATATGTGATTGGTCTTTACTGCAGAGGGCACTGGAAGGCAAAAGATTCATGTGCTGTAAATTAAACTTTATATAGAAAGTTTTCTCCAGTCACCTGCTATTTTGAAAAAAACAGAACACGCATTGTACATCTTTATTGCCTTGGGACAGGCAGCATGATTTAGATGAATTCTCCCTTGTTCTGTGTTTGTATACTATATATTAAAAAATAAATAAATAAAAAATACTATAACAAAACATGATTCATGAAGAATCTATAAACAAAACAAAGAACAAGTCAAAGCATTGACCTTTTACTACATGCTCATGTTTGAAGCAGAATCACTGAACCTAAAATATATTCTGAAGCAGAATCTTTCATATAGATATTACTCTACCACTTTAATCTTTTCAAAGTGCCGAGGTAAGATAACAAATGACCTTCTCCAGATTAGAAATCAGATCAGGAATATAGCTGGTTTGTTGAAGGATTGGTAAAATAGACTTCATTTAATTTGCAAAGTAGACAATTAATGCAATAAAATCACTTTACTTCAATTACCAACAAAAAAGTATATTTATATACAAATGAACAAAGGAATGGGTTCTAGGGCTATTGATGTTTATGTTAAGAGATCACATGTGACTGGAATAAATTCCAGTTTTAAGACAGACCGTAAGAGAAAAAGATGATCAGAAGCAAGACCTACTTTTTTTAAAGGTTCTCGGTTAAAAAACTGAACATGCTGTAACCACCAACAAAGCCATTCTACTAATAGCACAGATACTAGCTGTAATATTGTTAATGATCTAATTCTGTGTTCATATCCTCATCTGTGTAATACAATTTATGTATCATTGTTAGCAAGGTAGTTTCCTCTATTAGAATATTTTCTCTGTTGAATTTCATCACATCATACTATTTCTGTAAAAAATAAGTCAAGGCAACTGGACTTGCTGTATTTTCCTTAAAGACGTTTCACTGGTCATCCAACCAGCTTTCTCAATTCAGAATGACTTGTACAAAAAATGATCTGTGAATAAATATGGTGAATGTTGCTCCAATCCACATAATCTGTTAGTCACAACCAGGTGTTGATTGTATTTGCATAATTGGAGTCTAGGAGGTGTTATTAACCTGCCCAGAGAGGGGTGTTAAAACAGCCTTGTATGTGGCAGACAATAGATGTCTCACCCCCCACCTCAATTCAAGATTGGCTTCTCCATTTTTACATAAATTGCCTCTTTCGCACCTCTTTTAAACCAGTCCTCCTCCCTGTCTAGGATGCGTACTGGCTGTCTTCAAAGGAGTGAGGAGTGACCTTTTTACTTTAGATGTAGGTATACTGCCAAATCCCAACCAGAGGGTTTTGCTCTTCTATGCTGTGCCATATACTAGTGTAGCAGCTGTTTTGTTTCACCGACATACAATTCTGAGCACTCCTCATCGCACTGAACTGCATACATAATGCTGTTCATTTTGTGTTTTGGCGTTGGGTCTTTTGGGTGAACCAGTTGTTGCCTCAGTGTATTGCTGGGTTTAAAGCAGACAGGGATGGGATGCTTTGTACAGACACAACATTTAACAAACACTGTCGGACAATGGATCAATCCAGCATCCAGCACACAGACTGCATAACTGACACCTGAAGTATACAGTCACTCCTGGCCCACACATTTATGCAGCATAGTTTTGGGGTCAAACTATGCAGTCACTTTAAATACTGGCTTACTGAATAAGGCTGAGAGCAATGAGAAAAGTCCCATTTCTCATTCATGTTTAAGAGAGAAACATTTTAGTTTGCTTAGCAAAATCTGCTGGATGCTAGAAAAGAATAGCTTAATAAAATGATTTTCCCTTTCCTCTGCAAACTGTTAAAATATAGCCCAATTTGTTGTTTTTTGTGTGGATCTGTATGTGATGCTACCCAGTCCATATCCTTCTCTCTAATATTGATAATACACTTGTTGCTACATTAGGCAATTTAGCTTGTCATGTCTATCTTCTTTGTTACTATGGTAGCTTTCTTCTCCAGCTGATACCCTTAGATGAAATTTTCATCAGAAGTTGTTAAAACTACTTTTATGAAGTCTATTTATGAGTTCCATGTACTAGTCAAACATGAGTTTAACCTGAACCCAGCTTGGTTGCAATTTGGCAAACTGCACATATTTGGCCAGTTCAACCACGTGAACTGATGTTGTTTCTCTTATAGGGCCAGAACACCATTTATAAAAATGTAAGAAAATGTCATGGGGTCCCCTAACAATTAATCAACGATCAGGTATGACCAGGAAAGGGGGGGGGGCATTGGGCATGTGGGCCCTTCCTCATGAACAATAGCAGGCCACATGCCCTCAACATAGTGAGGGTACATTGCAAGAAGTGGTGGCAAAGCATCCTGCTTTGTAAGGCACCTTGTTCCTTTGGTGGGGGCAAGAGCCTAATGCTGATATCCTGTCCCACAAAAGGAATTTGGCAGTTTGCAAATCTGGAATCTAGAAGCCCCCTTTAAATTACATTTTACCCCACATTATTCATTCACAAAATAGTAAATAAAAAAACCTCATATTCCTTTGCTATAAAAAATGAACAATGTCACAAGTTGTAAATCCACTGTTAGTCATGTAGTCCAGCAATGTACATATACATCGATAACAATGACCTGCCATCATAATGACCTGCCATTGCAAAATACATCCTGTCTGGCTTGACACATCACCGCCAGCTTCTGTATGTGAAGGAAGTAGGGATTCACTGATACCAGTTTTTCGGTATCAAGTACATGGGAGCAGCCTGGGAAGTCCGTGTTCATGCTCCTTTGCAGCACTTCAAGGCAGCCTGGCTTCCTGACCAACCAGGAAGTCGGGAAGCGGGTCATAACCTGCTGCCTGGCTTCCTGATTGCGCAGGAAGCCAGGCTGCCTTGCAGTGTCACTAGGCAGCATAAAGCCAGCTTCCTAGCCAATCAGGAAGCCGGGAGGTGGGTCATAACCTGCCACCCGGTTTCCTGCTTGTCCAGGAAGCTGTCTCCATGCTCCCTCATGGCACTGCCAGTCAGAGGGAATCTCCCACTGACCGGAAGTTCCGGTAACGGGGTAAGTATTGGAGCATTTGGGTGAATACAAGTATTCACCCAAATGCTCAGTATCTGCACCGACCAGTATCGGTATCGGTGCAACCCCTGGTCACCAGTTGTAAATCCACTGTTAGTCATGTAGTCCAGCAATGTACATATACATTGATAACAATGACCTGCCATCATGATGACCTGCAATTGCCAAAATACATGCTGAATCCTCCTGAAACCATGCTGAATCCTCCTGGAAAGGTGCCAATTCCAAACTGAAAGAAATGACATTGTGTGTGTTTGCTTATTATGATCTAGAATTCTTTACAGGAAGACTGTTTCTGCTGCAATAAAGCAGTAAGGAATCTTTTGGCCAAAAGCTTTGCAAGAGAATCTGATGGAATGCAGTCTTTATCGAGCAATAGTTTCTTCTTTGTTAATCAGCATTTCATATTTATTGTGAGGTGAAGTTACCTACCAGCAACCAATCAGAAACTGTTATCAAATTAAGTGTTTTTTTTATTATCCAATAGATGTTTCAGGGACTAGTTTTAGTCAGCTCAGTTGATTGTTTAAAAACAAGCTGGATGCATTCCTAAATGCACAGAATATAACTGACTAATACCATTTAAAAGCAGCAACACCAGAGATTGTTGATCCAGGGAATATCTAGTTGCCTTAGGTGATTGGGAAGGAAAATTTCCCCTGTCAGAGCAAATTAGACCATGCTTCATAAGGTTGTTTTGCCTTTCCTCTGGATCACCTGTGGGTATACAGCTCTGTAAATGGAGGTTTTCAATAATTTATTTATTCATTTTTTTATTTCATTACCTGATTTATTTCATTTACCTGAAAAAATAACTTATTACGAATGTCACTGAATGGTTACCATTAGGGATGTCCCAATGCCACTTTTTCAGGCCCAAGTACAAGTACAAGTACATCCCCTTATGTACTTGCCGATACCAATTACCGATACTTTTTCTTAAAGGGACAGGTGACTTTAAATGATCCATAGTACAACTACATTGTATATATGTACTACATATACATTACACACGTCCAGTACACTATTGCAATAGATTTACAGCCAGCCCCGTCCCAGCTTCCCTTACTCACAGTTTCACTCCGAACCCTATTGCCTCACGCAGTGCCTCTCGTAGTCGGCGCTGGGCAGGATCGCTACATCGCATCTCGGTGCTCAGCTTGTGGGAGGCGCTCACAATTCTGCCCTGCTAACATGAATAAGTTAAATCATGATCCATAGTACATATACAGCACATACGTCCAACACTCCCCACCTGGACCCCCCAAACTATCCACTGAAGTTAATATGAAATCCCTTTAAAGAAGAATGTATTTCAATGGTTTTTCAAGACAAGCCTAAATTTTTAAAATTCTTATGAACAATTGTGACTCAAGGCCCATGCACACAGATATCAGACTCAGAAATAAGTTAAATGCATTATGCTTTCAAGTGTTTCAGAGGTGGCCTTGTGTTGCTTCTGGGATGCTTTCACTGGCTTTCAGTTGCTGTTGCATTTACATTGATTCAAGTTGGGAAGAAACACAGCTCAGACATACACAACAACATGAGTTTACAAAGTCTTAAACTATTTTCTTCTGAAAAAAACTAGTAATTTCCCATCATGTCCAGGCAAAAATGATTGGTTTTCATATCTTCACTTAAAGTCACCCACTACATTCATTGCACTACACTCATTCATTTCTAATTATTCCAAACCTTTTTTCTTTTTCTCAATTTCTATAGAACATGTATGTGTTAAACATATACAGTAATGTGGACACTATTATATTTTCATATATAATATTTTAATAATTCCCCTAAAAAACTTTTAAAAAGTAATTTTGTGTTGCTCTAAGAGATTTATTCACAAAGCTGCCAAAGGCAGCTGAGTGAATAACCCACCCGAAGTGAAGTGAGCTGATCGCTGTTCGACCTTTTCTCATTCTCCACGCTGATTTCAGTCGTACATGGGCTTGCTTCGGCTGGCTTCGGTTCAGCCGAACAAGCTCAGCATGTTCGACTGAGCCGAATTGAATAACACGTTCGACTCAGCCGGTCCAACATCTGGATCGGCTGAGCCGAACCTCCGACAGGCTACTCGCTGCTGTTCGACCTATTCTCATAGCTCTCATGGCTGAGCGGCATTCGGCTTGGCTATTCTGCTCGGTACTTGGTACCAAGCAGAATAGTAAATCAGTGAAAAAAGTAGAAAAAAGATAAAAAATTTAAATAAATGATACATGTTTAAAAAATCAAGATTTCTTTTAAAAAAAACAAAAAAACAATTGGATGGAGCCAGCAGTGACAGCTAGCTCCTCCCAACTGTTTCCTATTGGCCGGGACCTGCTAGAGTCTTCTAGCAGGTCCTGAGCAATGAATAACAACTGGACTGAGCCGGGCATGACGTCACGGCCGGCTCCGCCCAGTTGTCATTGCTTAATGACAGTTCAGCGCCCCCAGGAAACCTGGGGATGCTGATCTGTCATTGCAACTGGGCGGAGCCAGCTGTGAGATCACAGCTGGCTCCGCCCAGCTGTCAGCTGAGAGGATTTCAGCCGGCCAATGGCCGGCCGTTTGCCCCGCTTTGGGTGTCACTTCGGCTCAGTCGAGCCGAAGCATATGCCCTCGGGTCGGCGGAGCCACTCGGCCAGCTTTGGGAGCTGTACGGGCTATAGTGAACAGCCCTTTGGTAATGCTGAACCGAAGGGCTCCGGCGGCCGAAGTTAGCCAAAGGATCAGCTGCAACGCAACTACGGCTGATCCTTCGGCTAGCTTTGTGAATAACCCTCTAAATCTCAAAAACCTATAGCAGACTGCACTAATATTGAATGGGATGCATATAATATAAATACTTTCCAAAAGTGCAGCGTGCGGTGCTTAAAATACACAAATTTACTAGAATACACTTGATATTACGAAACTATAAGGTCCGAATTAGCTCTGTGGTACTAACTTATACATGCACCAACGTAATGAAATACTGTGACCTAAAACAAAGGCAAAACATTAAATCCACAAATTGTGTTACTTCAGTGTTAACACAGAAATTGTGATAATGCGATAGTCCAGTCAATCATTGTTCTTTTTATTGACTAGAAAAATGCACTTCCAAGATTATCTAAAATATCCCTAGTTCTCCTTCTAGTGGACTACAATGTCAAAGTTCCAAAACCTCACAAACTATGTGCTCTTAAAACTTATTTATAAACATTCACGGGGTTATTCACAAAAGGGTGAAGAGTTTGGTGAAGGCCAAAATTGAAGTTCTAAACAGCCAGTGGAAAACACCACTTAAAACAACAAGACATTCAGAGGGTGAATCATTTACCACTACTTTCTGTACCTGTTCCTAAAGCCAACTTTCTATCCATGTAATTGCCTCCTCCAGTACAACTGCCTTCAGACCAACAGACTTTAGTTTGTAATTGGAGTTTGTGGGGTACAGTGCCAAATAATTTTGCAAACTCCAGACAAATTACGTCTACTGCCTTACCTCTACCCAAGTCACTGCTTATTTAGAATTTCAGCTGCTTAGTCTGACAAGAGCAGCCCCTCATAAATCTATGTAATTTTTCTCTGACAATTTTTTAGTATAGTCCCATAGCATTCCTTCAAAAACCTAACATACTATTGATGTTAGTCTGGCTGGTCTGTAGTTTTCTGGAATACATCTAGATAATGTTTTTAATATTTGTACTATGTTTGCTTTACATTAATTATCATGTACCTTTCCAGTCAGTAAACTGTCTTTTTAGGAATCATTAATAATGGCTTGGCTATCACCAAGCTAAGCTCCCTGAGGACTTGTGGGTGTAAGCCTTCAAGTCCTGGTGATTTATTGACATCTGGCCTTTGTAATTTATTTTGGACACATTTTCAGGCAACCGCAAGGGAACTTCCTTATTTTAATATTAGCATTACTATTTCTATTTAACACATCTTTTTCTATGAGCTGACGTAAAAAATGAATTTAACACATTTGTCTTTTACCTGTCATTTGTGACCATATGCCCCTGTAGATTTTTTCAGGTTTTTTTTTACTGTCTGTAGAGACATCTATATATAATTATTTCAAGGTTTGCTATACTCACTTTCATGAGAAACACATTTATACACAGGATTCAACCAGTGCCTGGGGTCACATCACATGGACTCTGCATGTGAGATTTTCTCTTTATATTTTTGCTGTTCTTTTTGCAATTGCACCACAATCATTCAGCAAGATCTGCTTACCTCTGCTGTCCAAATGTCACAAAATATGTTATCAAGAAGTCATATGCTTCATCAACAATACATGCTCTTTATACTGTATGATAACTGTAAATGTCATTGTCTGCCAGTGCCTAATAATGGTCGATATTCAGCATTACCAACAAATTCTGATATCGGGGTTGATCAAGACATGGTTATACTTGTACTTAAAAAATTAGAAAATAAATCCATGCATATCTTTATGGTAAATGTATGTTTTCATGCTTTTTCTTTTTGTGTTTTAAGATATGTTTCCTTTCTTTTTCTCATGCTATCTTTACTATGGTTACATTGTTAGATAGTTAGTCAGGTTGAAAAAAAGACAGTTCAACCTATAGAGATAAGAGAGAAAAAAAAAGAAAAAGAAAAACCTAAAACAGAACACTATGCCCACAGCTACCCCCTGTTGATCCAGAGGACGGCAAAAAATACCCCTGTTAAGCATAGTTCAATTTGCTCCAACAGGGGAAATAAATTCCGTCCTGATACCATAAGGCAATCAGATATTGCCTGGATCAACAATCTCTGCTGCATAACATACTACGAACTCAATATCCAGTAATATTCTGTGTTTTTAGGAATACATCCAGATTTTTTTTAAACAGTTAACTAAGCTAGCTAGAACTAGCTCCTGTTGGGGTCTATTCGACTTTTTCACAACTATAACTATGAAGAAGCCTTTCCATATGCAAAGGTTAAACCTGTTTTCCTCCAGAAGCAAAGGCTGCTCCCTTGTCGTTTGCATGACCTTAAAGTGTATAATTTGGCACCAACCACACTATATGGACCATTTCTGTATTTATACATGGAGATCATATCCCCCCCTCAATCAGCTCTTCTCCAGAGAGAACAAATTCAGGTCAGTTAATCTTTCCTCATAGCTGAGCTCCTCCATGCCTCTGATCAGTTTAGTTGTGTTTTATTCAGGTAGTTATTTAATCAAAATGTAATCAGATAACAACATCTGTTATTTACCTCAATGAACTGACAAGGTAAGGACTTTTAATGAATACTGTGCACTCTCATTGTTACAACTTAGATGTGAAGTTCTGTATTACTTATAACAGAAATCACGTAAGACCTTAGAATGTTATTGCAATCAAATAATTCAGCTGACTGAGCACTTGTTAGTTTTGGTACATTGGACTTGATGTACAGGAATTTAAGCTGATTCATCTGCACTGCTGTGTGAATGCAATGTATATAAAATATTTCAACATATTTTCCCATATAATACATAATATTAACATTTACATTTTTCACCTAATGCTAAGGCAAATCCTTTTGCAACAAATTGTTGAATATTAGATCATATAATATAACCAAAGAAAAATATCCCAATTTCAGGTATGCAAAGACCCGGAAAGGGGGCTATAAAAAATATATTATAGATTTTTCCCGTGCTGGGAAGCAGTAAAGTCTGTTCTTTATTTACATATTTGAAACAGTACGTAATGTGGTTGGGTTGATTGTAGAACAAGTAACTTAAATAAATATATCTTGTGCAGCACAGTAAAGTTTCTTATGGCAACCACTGAACTCTTTTTTTTTTCAATACGAATACAATTTAGAATCTTCCTTTCAGTGAAGCAGGTATATTTGTAGGTCAGAAAAGTACTGTTTTGTGAATAATATAGAAAATAATATTGGTAAATTAATGGGCAGAACCCGACTTTCAGAATGCACACTTAATTCACATTTATTGGAATAATTGTAGTAATATTCTTCTTATTCCCATACTGACATCAGCTAATGTGCACTAGTAATCTCTATGTACTAAATGTTTTAAATTGTGGTGTCAAAGGAAGTGCTTTAAATGTTTTTCCATGTTTGGAAAATATGGCAAGTTAAACATATGCTTGCTTTTAGTGTTTAAAGCTTTAAGTAAGCCCTACCATTGTAGGGTTTTAGTATTTGTAGCTACTTTATTATGCACCTTATTTTATAGCTTTTCGGTATTTTCTTTCATGTGAAAATGTTTCCTTCCTTTTTCTCCTTTCTTCCCTTCCCTCCTTACAAACAGCTACCAACAACCATGCAGCCAGTGCATGGCTTCCTTATTAGAAAGTCCAGCAATTTTAATAGAACTAAGTATCATGGGTACACTTGTATTAAAATGTTTATTTGTTAATTGATTATTTTAAATTTTTAAAAAATATATAAAGCGTCCATTTAAAGACTTGTATATAGAAATAGGATAAACTAAAATCCAGTTTCCCTTTACCGTAGAAAGCTATACCATTACAGAAAATGCTGGAGAAAACTAGCAGGTAAATATAACCATTGATACTAGGGGGATCCCTAGTATGGATTTAGCTGAACGACTAGCTATGCCAATGCTTTCATAAACAGATCCTTCAGCTAAAAGTAAAGCTTTACTTCTTTACTTTATTCCTTAATTAAACATTTCCTCAGGATAGCAATGAAGTATTTGTCACGTACCTTAGGGGAGTCTGAGATGTCGAGTGCGGCCTCTCTCGCTTCTCTGGTCCTGGGGCCCCTGAATGGGTACAGGAACACCGGGGCACGGAGGGGCAGGAGTGGCAGTAGTAGCGGCAGACGAGGAGCAGGAGCAGCAGCCAAGAAAAGCAGGGTAGTTAGGACAGGCCGAAGTCGTCAACATGCAGGCAGCGAGGTACAGAGGGTGAGGCAGGAGGATGGTCTGGAACAAGCCAAGGGTCAATCACTGGAGAGAAGTAGAAAGGTCAAGCCAAGCCGGGTCAACATAACAGGAACACTTCAGGAGCAGGATATAGGAACACAGGGAAGCTGACGATCTGACAGCAAAGGAGGTTTGTAAGTCACAGCCTTATATAGCCCAGAGGGCGCTAAAAACTCAAACAACACGCCGGCGCACGCTCGCGCGCGTGACGCGCACGTGCGCGTGACGCGCACGTTTACGCAGAGACGCTGCACATGATACAACTCTATTCGCTGCACCATGCGCATGCGCAAACGGCAATGAAAGAATCCTGGCTTTGGCTTCCTGACATTGCCCCCTCCCAATGGGCAGCCTCCGGATGCCTATCAGGGATCTCTTGTCAGGATGATTCCGGAGAAAGGTATGTATCAGTCTTTTAGCATGAACAGCTGACTTCGGCTCCCATGAATTATCTTCAGGTCCATATCCCTTCCATTTAATCAAGAACTGAGTCACCCCTCTCCGTTTCCTGCAATCCACAATAGATTCCACCTCAAATTCCTGTTCGCCATCCACCATAACAGGCTCTGGAACTGCATGGGCACGATCACGGAATGTGTTGGCAACATCTTTCTTTAAAAGGGAGACGTGAAAAACTGGATGGATTCTGTACGTAGCCGGGAGGGTCAGTTTGTAGGCAACAGAATTTATCTTACTTTAAACAGGAAAAGGACCGATAAACTTTGGACCCAATTTTTTAGAAGGACAGGCCAGTTTCAGATTGGCCGTAGACAGCCAAACACGGTCACCCGGATCCAGGTTCAGATCTCCCCTTCGACCTCTATCAAAGTATTTCTTGCTGTCACCCACAGCCTTGGCAATAGCATCCTGTAATACGCAGTTGTTGACACTGAGAAATTCCAGTGTATTCTGAACTGCCGGCAATGCGGAATCGGGTAAGATAAGTGGAAGAAAGGCCGGATGAAATCCATAATTGGAAAAGAAAGGAGACTGCTTGGATGAGGAGTGAACCGAATTATTATAAGCGAATTCTGCCATGGGAAGTAGTGAAGATCAATCCTCCTGGGAAAACGAGGAAAAACAACGCAAGTATTGCTCCAACGTCTGGTTCGTCCTCTCAGTCTGTCCATTGGATTGTGGGTGATAAGCGGAAGACAGGCATAATTGAATTCCCAGTGCTTGACATAAGGCCCTCCAAAATCGAGAGGTAAATTGCACCCCTCTATCAGACACACAGGTGGTGGGAAGGCCATGAAGTCTCACAATATCTCGAACAAACATGCGTGTCGTTTCAACTGCCGATGGAACACTCCGGATCGGCGAGAAATGGGCCATTTTAGAGAAACGATCCACCACCACGAACACTCCTGTGTAGCCTTCTGAGGGGGGAAGTTCCACAATAAAGTCCATGGAGATGTCCTTCCATGGTCTATTAGGGACAGGTAGGGACTGCAGTAATCCCCAGGCCTTGGAGTGACTTCCTTTATTCCGTAGACACACTAAGCAAGAATTTATATACTTGCGGCAATCAGTCCGTACGTTGGGCCACCAAAAATAACGCTGGACCAAATCCACAGTTTTATGAAGGCCAAAATGTCCTGCCAAAGGAGCATCATGACAAGCCTTCAATATGTCCGTGCGAAGCCCCTGAGGTACAAAAATTCTCCCCTCATGCAATAACAGGCCATCCGCTTCAGATACATCCATATTGTAAGGGGCAGACTCCATAGAAGTTGCCTGTCGAATCCGAGAGATGAGATCCGGTTGGAGCAGCAGAAAATTGCCAGCCTGCAGGATCGTACCTGGTTCCGTAGCGGGCTCGCAATCACACGAGAAATACACGAGACAATGCGTCGGGTTTCACGTTTTTGGAACCTGGGCGATAGGTAATGTGGAACTGGAATCTCGAAAAGAACGCCCATCTCACCTGCCGGGAATTCAAACGTTTAGCTGACCTCAGGTATTCCAAGTTTTTATGGTCCGTAAATATCAAGATTGGCTGTGCAGCCCCTTCCAAAAGATACCGCCACTCCTCCAATGCAAGCTTGATAGCCAGTAACTCACGATCCCCCACATTATAATTCCTTTCCGCCGGGCTAAGTTTGCGAGAAAAGAAGGCAACAGGATGCAATAGCGACTTTGGACCTTGTCTCTGAGAGAGCACTGCACCAGCTGCGGTTTCCGATGCGTCAACCTCCAAGACAAATGGTAATGCGGGTTCCAGATGTCTGAGGATGGGTGCAGACATGAATAGCCTCTTCAGTTCCGAGAAGGCAATTTGTGCTGCATCCGTCCATTGAAAACGGGGCTGTGTTCTGGTCAACTGCATGATTGGAGCTATAATGCGGGAAATTTTTTTGATAAACTTTCTGTAAAAATTGGCAAAGCCCACAAAACGTTGCACCCCTTTCTTGTCCTTGGGCGATGGCCATTCCAGAACTGCGGACACCTTTTGAGGGTCCATCGCAACACCTGTAGTCGAGATCACACAGCCCAGGAATTAAATGGTCTGTCTCTCTATCTCACATTTCTCAATCTTTGCAAACAGTCCAAAAAGTCGAAGTCTAGCCAGGACCCCTCTTACATGCTGTCGATGCTGCATCAGAGAGGAGGAAAAAATAAGGATATCATCCAGATACACTATCAAAAATTGGTCAAGAAAGTCCCGGAAAACATCATTTACCAGGTGCTGAAAAGTGGCAGGAGCATTACAGAGACCGAACGGCATGACCAAATATTCATAGTGACCGAAGCGAGTCTGAAAAGCGGTCTTCCATTCATCCCCCTCTCGGATTCTTACAAGATTGTAAGCTCCTCTAAGATCCAACTTGGTAAAGATTGTAGCAGAGCGCAATCTCTGGAATAGTTACGGAATCAAAGGAAGAGGATACCGATTCTTGACTGTTATCTGATTTAATTCCCTGTGGTCTATGCAAGGGCGTAGCGTTCGGTCCTTCTTCTCTATGAAGAATATTCCCGCCCCTGCGGCAGATGTAGATGGGCGGATGAACCCCTTTTTCAGATTTTCAGCGATGTATCTGTAATGCTCGCTGAGGGAGAGGGTTGGATACCCTCTATGGATCGCAACCGCGGAAATGGAAAGGGTTAAAGGAACGGGTATCAGCTTAGCAGCTCCTCCCTGCATTGCCCAGTTTTGTGGTTTTAGGCGTTTAGGAGGCTGCAGTACATCACGCCCCGTATAAACAGTATTGAATGGGAAACAACTGACACAAGTCTATTTGAAGTGAGGCAGTAACACATGACTGGTTTAGAGTGTACCACCACAGTATGACTATGCACGTTCTCAGCGTTAGACACAGTAGGGATAAAGTTCTCTTTTTGTACAAGTGTGGTAGTTTAGGGAAGCAATGCATGGGCTTAGTCTCTAACACATGAAGCAATGGTTAATACAGAGGCCAGTTGTACTCAGGTAGTTCAGGTGTACTGATAAACAGATGGGAGCAAGCAATGGGTTCAGATAGTCAGGTATATCACACAGATGGGAGCAAGGCACAGCTTTAAATACACGGTTGCTAATGAGACCTGGGGCTAAGGTTGCTTAGCCCAGGTTACTTGCGATTTAGGTGTTGGTTGAGGTCTTCAAGGACGAACTGGGTCCGGTGGGGTTGAGGCGAGCAGAACGCTGGGGTTGATCAGCGTCCTTCCACGATCAACGGAAAGACGCCGATCAATCCGATCAATTACTGTGACTCGGCTTTATGCCGAGAGCTGCGTCTCGGAGGGGCGGAGCTCCCCGGCGCGCCTGCGCCCGAGCTAGACAGCCCCGAGGGGCGAGATGCGGGGAGACCGCGGCGCGCCTGCGCGAAGCGCCGACGGAGAGCGCCACCAGACGTCACCGCGTTCTGACGGCGAGCTGGGGCTACTGATCCGCGGTGCGCCTGCGCACGACCGCGACGGCCACCCGCACCCGGACCCCACAGTGCTCGTCTATTACAGTATCCCCCTTAAAATGTCCAGTTCAGGTTCTGATAAAGGATAAATACGTCCATAAGGAATTTTCGCCCCTGGCAGCAGTTCAATGGGACAGTCATAAGGGTGGTGTGGTGGTAGAATATCTGCTTTTTGCTTGCTGAAGACATCCAGGAAGTCATGATACTGGGGGGAACAGATTGCAACAATTCCGGGCAGATCTCATAGTGACTTAATGCAACACACGGTGCAGGAGTTGGCCACAGGCAGTTCTGCATACAGTAGGAAGATCGAAATCTTATTTCACCTGTCTCCCAGTTCACCATAGGGTTGTGGGCCTTCAGCCATGGTAAGCCTAGGATAATGGGAAATAGGAGGGAGGAGATCACATCCAGACGAAGGAGTTCAGAATGTCCAGAATCCAGGATAACTGGAATGAGAGCGGTTTCTTGGGTAACTGGACCAGAACTGATGTTAGACCCATCTGCCAGATGAATGGTGAGACTCTTAGAACGAGGTTGTAGTGGTAGGTGATGCATCTGAGCGAACTGCTGATCCACAAAGCAACTGCAGGCCCCTGAATCAATAACGGCTTGAGTTTTGACTTCCCCTTCCAATAGCTGCAAGGAAACAGGAACAATAATGTGAGAAGTCCGATCGAGCATCTTGGCATCAAAAACTTGTGAAATAGAAGCTCCACACTTACGGGTCTTGTTGGGGCAGGCTCGTACATAATGCCCAGGTTCACCACAGTACAGGCAGAGGTTCATCTGGCGGCGGCAGTTCTTTATTTCCAGCGACAACAGGCCCTGGATGAGACCCAATTGCATAGGTTCTGGCGGTTCCCCGGAATAGACAGGGGCAGCGTTGTCTGAATGGACCACCGCAGGACTGGAAAACGATGGAATTCTGGGCAACATCCATGTAGGCCGGACTTGACTGTTTCTTTCTGTCCTGCGTTCTCTCAGTCTTCTGTCAATCTGAATTGACAGTCGGATCAGATCTTCCATACCTTCAGGGATCCCAATACGTGCTAATTCATCCTTATTAGGTCATCAGAAAGTCCGAAACGGAACTGACAACGCAGTGCAGCGTCATTCCAATCCGTGTCCATACTCCATCTATGAAATTCCCCCACATACTCCTCCACAGGTCGCCTGCCTTGCTGGAGCAAATGCAAAGTAATTTCTGCTGTGGTAGCACGATGTGGATCGTCATACATCAATGCCATGCCGCCAAAGAAGGATCCGACTGAATCCAAGAGGGAATTTTCTTGTTCGAGGAGACGATGTGCCCAAGCTTGAGGTTCTCCCGTTAATAAGGAGATGATGAACCCCACCTTAGTGGTGTCGGAGGAAAAAGTACGGGGTTGCAGCAGGAAGTATAATTTGCATGCGTTTTGGAATGCACAGAATTTACTTCGGTCCCCGGTGAAACGTTCCGGTATGGGTACACGTGGTTCAGGAGATGGAAATTGAATGGCTGAGTCAGTAGTGGGACTTGCTGCAACTGGTAGAACAGCAGGAGGTGGTGCAGGTCTGAGGGCTGTGCTGTTTGTCAAGGATTCCAGTCGGCCTTCCAGTTGACCATAGCCCTCCTGAAGTCCTTTAACCGCCTGGGTCAGAGCTACCATTTGCTGACACAGTTCTTCCAAGATGGAGACCCCCTTGTCAGACTCCATTCTGGCTGTCAGATACTGTCACGTACCTTAGGGGAGTCTGAGATGTCGAGGGCGGCCTCTCTCGCTTCTCTGGTCCTGGGGCCCCTGAATGGGTACAGGAGCACCGGGGCACGGAGGGGCAGGAGTGCCAGTAGTAGCGGCAGACGAGGAGCAGCAGCAGCCAAGAAAAGCAGGGTAATTAGGACAGGCCGAAGTCGTCAACATGCAGGCAGCGAGGTACAGAGGGTGAGGCAGGAGGATGGTTTAGAACAAGCCGAGGGTCAATCACTGGAGAGAAGTAGAAAGGTCAAGCCAAGCCAGGTCAAGATAACAGGAACACTTCAGGAGCAGGATATAGGAACACAGGGAAGCAGAGGATCTGAAAGGCAAAGGAGGTTTCTAAGTCACAGCCTTATATAGCCCAGAGGGCGCCAAAAACTCAAACAACACGTCGGCGCACGCTCGCACGCACGTGCGACGCTGCACATGATACAACTCTATTCGCTGCACCATGCGCATGCGCAAACGGCAATGAAAGAATCCTGGCTTTGGCTTCCTGACAGTATTGTATTGGAATTCCATTGGGAAAACAATTCTTTTTTCACGCTCCTCATTGTTTTGTTACAGCCACATGTTTAATTGAAGTACACAGAGAAGTAATAGGTTGTATACAAATATGTCAGTCAGACTAACACTTTAAAAATGCCAGATAGTATGTTTTAATTATGTAACCATGTGGTAATAATTTTGGACTGTAGAAACAGCATATTGTAAATACCCACTATAAAAGTATGGCTCACTAAGATTGCTCATATTTATTTGATGGAGGAGTTGACACACCCCTTATTGGATTGTTCTGCTAAATATGAAGCTATTTGGCATTCCTGGAATGCTTACAAAAGTTCCCTTCCATACTAGGAGATTTTGTCATTATCTGTTTAGAATACTGTATGCAAAATTGTTTTTATATTCCTGCCCATACCATTTTTATGATTAGTGATATGTTTTGTGACTTAAGGAGTACGTGGCAGTTTGGCTAAGCGTATGGCCGCATACTCCCATAGAGAAGAACAGGCTGCTGTGTACAAATCACACTAAGCACCTGTCCTTCCTGGGAGAGGCCCGATACGGCCATGCACGCAGCACGCATATGTACGGCTGGCTGTTAGTTGTGTGAATGAGGTCTTAAATTAAAAGAGGTTTGTAATGTTGAATTCATTCACCAATAAAATAGTTCAATGTATTTTGTTATATAATTTTATTTTAGGACTAAATAAAATTTGGCTTGAGACAGCAAGGTCCATCACTAAAGCTTTACAGTTTACAGTTACAATGTCTTGAACTCCCGTCTGCCCCCATTCCACTGAATAATAGTTTAATGTTTCCTGTCACCTAGAGCACATTATCTTACTTCTTTAACAAGGAAGCACAAAGTGTATTGACAATATACAACTTGTATTGCGATATGTTTTAAGATTTCTGTTGTAATATAAGTTAAGTGATCGCCAATAAATTATTGCAAAGGGTTAGTGCACTTTGCAAAGAGTCATTAAATGTTGCATGTACTTATTAAATAAGCTCATAAAAGTCCCTTTGAAGGCAGAGGCAAAGATGTAATGTTTTTTTATTTACATCCAACCATTTCTTACAAAAAAAGAGAAAAAAATAGTTGTAAGCATTTCTTGTATGCACTTGAAGAAATTGTATTTTCTTGAAGCAAATGAGGCATAAGAAATCACACCAAACTTAAGAAAAAATCCCTTGATAGCTGACTTTTGCACTGCATAAATAAAGCTGTGCAGCAGTTAAGGTTTCATGGATCTCATGCACGGAAATCAGATTTTCTGGCCACCAGAGCTGCTCAGTAAATAAATGATCCATCATTGTGTCAAAAAAGAGTATGGAGATACTTCCATGGCTAAATGAAAGACATTTTATTTAGTTTATTTTAGGATAAGCTGTCTTTGTCTGCAATTCTTATATTTTCCATTAGGAAAATACATACAGTTAATTGTACTTTGATATATTTTTTTTGTGATGATCACTATGTAAACATTTAAAGTGTTCATGGATTCTTCCTTGTCTCAGCAGAACTATATTTTTACTGTGTTACATCAGTTTATGTACATAATACAAAGAAAGAAAAATAGAAAATAATCACTGGGTCTCTTGCTAGCTGTGGGGCACATATATCAAAATAGTAGTCATATTACTTGACAGTTTTGTCTATCCTTGGTTTTTGGCATTTTTATCAACAAGTAGTGACTTAAAGTAGTCCACCCAAGACTGGCATGTCAGTCCTGGGTACATTTAAAATTAATGTATAGCATTTTAAATGATTCTTGTATATACGTGGAAAAGAGATCAGATGGATGAAAATAAACTTATCAATATGTTTTAATCTTTTAAAAAAATGTGTTTCTATGTACACTTTGTAACTATATATGTTACATGGTGGCAGCCATATTTGTTCATTACATGCTCAGGCTCTGCCATCTGCTTTTTAGTGCTACACAATTGCTGGACTTCTGCTACTTCTCACAATGTAATTCTATGTGTTTGATTTCTAAAGAAGTTGAGGCTGTTCACTTTACAAAGTGTATGTTACGTAATAAGGTAAAGCTGTACTTACACTAATCAATAAATCATGTGCTAGCAAAACTCCTGTGTTTTTTATGTTCCCCTCATACTGTATGCAGAGGCCTAGCAAGGTCACGAGGTGCCCAGGGGCAAGTCTTTCATTAGTGCCTCCCACGCCCTCAAAAAAAACCCATAGTTCAATCGTGATACACATGATCAATGCAGTCTGAAGGATGGAGGGCCACAGACTGATAAAAGGGGGCTCTGATAACCTGCAATGTCAGCAGTTACCAAGGCATCCCAAGTGGTGAAATGCTAGGGCTCCGTCACAGCTGCAACTGCTGTGACCCTGGTAGTTGTGCCACTGTATAGATGACGACTACAAATTTCAGCAATATATTATACAGCAATGCAGAATACCATTAGCTATAGAGGACTACAAATCTAAGCAATACATTATACAGCAATGCAGAATAATACCACCAGCTTTAGAGGGCTACAAATCCCAGCAATACATTATACAGCAATGCGGAACACCAGAATCTATAAATGACTGGTGCTGGGTCCCGTACCTTGGTCTATGGTGCCAGGGAGCTCTGGGCCAGTTCCTGGGCACACTGCTAGCACACGGCACACACCTTCTCTTCATTGATGGGCTGCCTGTAGGTATTCATGAAAATATCCCCACATCGCCCTGCAAAAATTGCCCTTTTGTCACCATTCCTTCCTGGATTAGCCACTGACCTGACCTTCAATCCCAACTATGGGGTGCAGAGCTAACCTGATCTCAAATCCCAGCTATGGGGTACAGAGCTCCCCTGACCTTCAATCCCAGCTACGGGTTACAGAGCTCACCTGACCACCCATCCCAGCTATAGAGTACAGAGCTCACTTGACTTCTCATCCTGGCTATGGGGTATAGAGCTCAGCTGACCCCTCCCCCTGTGATCCTTCTGCTGCTACCACCAATGTTAGCCTTGGTCCAGTGATTTTTGGAAACAAAGCTCACCTCTCCCCCTGCGTTCCTCCCACTGCCACTGCCGAACTTCGGCTCTGTAATCACAAAACGTAGGCAGCTGCGAGGCCCCAGTGTGTGCTGATGTGGCTGCCTAACTTAACTGAGCCCAATGCAGGCACTGCTCTCCCGCAGTTCACTGTGGCCAGCCTGGCAGAGCGGTGGAGGGAGTGAGCAGTAGCCAATGGCGCCCCTTCAGACCGGCGCCCAGGGCTGGATTTTTTTCTCTCTGCTGCCCCAAGGCCAGGTTCCACTATTGTTAAATACTCAGGTAAAAACACTGAAGTTTTAGTAGCAAACATGTCCAAATACATGTGGAAGCCACACTGCCATGTTAAGTCACCTCAGATAAGTGTGGTCCATAACTCAAAACTATCTGAGTTCCCAATAATGGGACATATGTATCAGTGCAAAAACAGAGAACAGGCTCACCTATCCTTCTTAAAGGTACAACAACACACCAGAAGCACAGATACCGGTATCATCTTTACATGGCAGCTAAAGACGTCCAGTGCTTATCTGCAACAAACCCAAAAAGGTATATATGGCAGCTGCTCTAATCTTTTCAAAGTTAGCAAAAAGTGAAAGTTGCACACGGGCAGGGCAATATACAAAACAATACAAAAGGGGTCCCCAGCACATTTTAAGTTAGTCACCAAAAAGTCTAACTAATCGGTTTACTTAGGTTGAAAACAGAGATTTTAGTAGCCTTTCATTTGCAAATACATGTGGAAGCCACATTGTCGTGTCAAGGCAGCTCTGAAAAGTGTGAGCCCTAACTCCAAACTATCTGAATTTCCCACCTGTGTAAGATATATAGCAATGCAAAAACAGAGACAGGGACCTTGATACTATACAAATTACTTTTCAAGAATATAGCAAATTTTTTGGCTTTTGCGTTAACATTACCAAAAGTGAGATATTAATCATAATCTTCATAATTTACATTAAAACAGGAAAAAAGCATCTTCCCGATATACAGTCTCCTCTATTCTCCAAAATTAATAAAGAATTAGAGAACTTGTGTTCTCGCACACTTTTTTGCTTTTTGACAGAAACCATTTGGTCAAAATAATAAATTTGGGCCAGCTGCTATACCCCATGCAAACCATCTCTCTCCTTTTTTAGACATTCTCAACCTCAGCAGGGCTATAATTACATTTGTTTGGCAAAACAAGAGAGCTTGCTGTTCAAACTCCCAAAACAGGAAGGTGGACTCAACTTCCCTTATATTCTGGTGTATAATTTGACATACCTACTCCACCACACCATTGATTAGATGTCTAAATCATCAAAATACTCTATTTACTTATGTAAAACATGGCATGTCCATGAAGTCACACAGCCTTACTACACTGCAGAATCTCTGACCTACCGCCATCTCGCAGGCATAGCATTTTAATGTGTAAATAGGAGAGAATTTAGGTAGAAATTATATATGTTGTTCTCCTATTTTGCTTTGCATGTGCCTCATTGTTATCCAAATGTTGTACTCTTTTATTTTTATGAAACCTTTTTAGTCTAAAAAGCAATCATGTGCTTTGCTTTCTCTTACTATACTGTACATGTGAGACAGTAATTGCTTCTATTGTAGTTGTGGATGGAAAAGGATCTTTTTTGCTGTTGGTGTCCTGTTGGGGAGATTTCACTTGCTGTCCAGGAGGTACAACAGGAAATGAGGGGAAATACCCCACATAAACAGGTTGCACCAGGTGTTCTTATTGACATATATCCCCCTCACCTTTGCTTTCAAGTGACAACCATGATATTTTGGATTTCGCAATGTGGAACAAATATAGGCAATCTACCCAGCAGTAAAAAAAAAACCTAGCAGATAAGCAGCAATTCCACATTCCCATTATGGTAAATTCAAAGCATATTAGGAAAAACTTAGGGGGTTAGTCACTAAAGAGCCAAAGAATCCAGCCGTAGCTTTGGCTGATTCTTCGGCTCCACTGGCCTTCGGTTCAGGCGAACCGGAGGGCTGCTGTACGGGCTATTTACAATAGCCCGTACAGCAGCCGAGCCGCATATGCTTCGGCTCGGCTGAGCCGCAGTGACACCTGAAGCGTGAAGAAAGGTTGGCTGAAAGCCAACCGATCTCCATGCAAATGACAGCTCGCTCATGATGGCTCGCTTTGCCCGGTTATAATTACAGATCAGCATCCACAAATGACCCGGGGACACTGATCTGTCATTAAACAATAACAACTGGGTGGTGCCGACCGTGATGTCACAGCCGCCTCTGCCCAGTTGTTATTCATTGGCCGGGACCTGCTAGAAGGCTCTGTCAGGTGCCAGCCAATAGGAAACACTGGAGCAGAGATAGTTGTCACTGCTAGCTCTGCCCTATTGTTTTAATTTTTTTAAATTATTTTCTTTAAAATGTATATTTGTTTTAATTTTTCAATTTTTTTAATCATTTTTAAAATCATTTTTCAACTTTTTTGTTTCATTCTTTTCTATTCTGCTCGGTACCTCGGACGTCCTACAGTGGCTATCCCGCCAGCTCCCTCACTGCATTGCCTTCTTTGGAATTGGAGTTCCCTGAGCGTCCAGTAGCCAAACCCCCTCCTCCTTCACCATCCCTCTGAGCCATGGTACACAGTCCACAAGTGTCAAAAACACAGCGGTTGGCGGGCAGCATGAGGCGGTGGTGGGCCCTCTTCTTCCTCTCTGGCACCCCCCAGCTGAAGTGGTGGAACACCAGGGCCCGGTTGCAAATGCGACTGCTGTGACCCTGGTAGTTCCACCAGTGCCCATTGGAAAACTCCCTTTATTGCTCTTTCTATGCCACCTGACTATGGTTCAAAGGCCAGGAATTGCATTATTGGTAATTGGTTACTATGGCAGCGAGCAATACCATGAATTCATCCATGTTCTGAATTTTGAATAGTTAGAGTTTGCCAAAGCTCCTCCTAATCTCGACCTTAAAATCATTAGTTGGGGATATCTTTCCTTTGTCCCTCACAATGCACCTCGTAATACCTCATGTATGTAAAAGTATTAAAATGTATAAGCTAGGGGAAGAAGGGGAAGCATTCACATAACCACTGTAAATATCTAAAAAATAAGGTTTTTAGTTTGTTTTTTATTTTTCTTTTAAATAGAAGGCATGTTGTAAAAAGATTGATTGCTCTGAAGTAACACATGTTCCAAGGAATAATTTACAGTATAAAAATTAAAAGTACATTTAATACTTTATTGTATACATTTCTTTACAGTCCTGCACAAATATGAATAATAACAAGTATTTGTGGATTGCGTGTCCCCATTTTCCTACTCTTCCAAAAAAGGCAATTTATATTTAATAGTGATTCAATACATTTCTTTCTTTCCATCTTTCTTTTGTCTTTCTTTCTTCTAAACTGCTTTTAAACATGCAAAAGTCTTCTCTCTAAAATGGAATTAAATAGAGGCAATTTTGTACAAAGTACAGTGACATGTTAACAAACTCTCAAGAGACAGCAGGAGCATCAGTTTTTAGAAACTGTGTGTTGCCAAGTATACGACAGGATGTGACTCTGACAAATATGTCTGCAAATCTGTATTACCAGCTTTCCATGTAATACATCATGCACAGATTTTTTTTATACCTACTCTTAATGTATTGCATCACAGTAAAAGTATAAAAAGAAAGCCAATATAACTTGCAAATTATGCATCCATTTTCCTGTTACACTAAATTATAGTCACTGCTGAATTACTGAACAAGATCCAAAAATGAAAACTTAACCAACAGCAGTGATCTCCAAATGTGCTATTCTGCACTGTGATGCCAAATGTGCCTTTAATCCTTTATTCCATTTCTATTCCTGCAAGGGGTCACCGCATGTGACAGTGAGACATCTGAAAAGAAAGCTGTTAGTTACAGTCTCTGATCTTTGGTTGTTGATTTCTGGCCATGTGAAAACAGACATGATAATAATAACAGCTATGTTTTCCTACAGAGAGTGTTAAGTAGAGGTAAATATTTGGCTATGCTTGTAATACATGTACCAGACTTTATTTTCCAGATTGTGAACTAGAGTTACAGCCAAAATATATATACTAAAATGTCTCTATACAAATCTATAAAAACATGCAATTTAACTAGTTGTTAGCTGTCAAAATTTTGACTATGTTTCTCTGCAAGTTATTGTATCCAGAGTGTAATATAGTTATGTTACAGCAATCACAGAGGGTTAAGGTATAGTTCTTATTTGTTGCTACAGTAACCAAAGCCAGTATGTGATCCTAAAATTAAGGGTTTAAGAAAGCAACATGATGTCCCCACAGTGTCCCTTCTTTTTGTGAAAAAACACAGAACTAATGCATTTGTTCTTTTTTTATGCTGCCAGCTATGTTTTGTACAGTATTTTCTCTTAAAGTGTAACTGTGTATTATGTGCCATATGATCCATTTACTGCAAAAAGAATAATACAAATAATAATAAGGCTGGTTGAGAAGGTATTTGGTTGTTTCAATAATGATGATCTTAGTGTATGTATAAAACTCTCCCTACTCCTGTTTGCCTTTATATTTTTTCTGTTATTGGGGCTGTGTGAG
The DNA here is from genome assembly GCF_000935625.1 of Nanorana parkeri. NCBI lineage: Eukaryota > Metazoa > Chordata > Amphibia > Anura > Dicroglossidae > Nanorana > Nanorana parkeri. The sequence continues at coordinate 1,763,214 of NW_017306638.1, read as the reverse complement.
CAGTTCAGCCTGTGAAACCGGAGAAAGACAGAAGGTGGTTTGATCAGAGTGGACATTAGTACTTAAAGGGATATTAAAGTTAAAGTATTTTAAGCTATTTCAAAAGCTGGTGAAATCACTTACAATAGATAATGCTCCTTGATGTTTCAAAGTTTTAGTTCTCTGCAGAATCAGCTGGTTCCCGGAGCACTGGTCCCAATTTCCTGTTTTGGAGTGACTCCTTTCTTAAGTAGAGGGCTATGCAGTCACCATTGTGTGTGTTAGTAAGCGGTGTGTGTCTCTACAAACGCACAGACTGAGTGAATCAAGCTACTTCCCTCCACCCTGGCACCCTCTCCTCCCTTCTCCATGCTAATAGATGAACAGTTGCTGGAGTCTGCTCTGTCCTTTGTGATATTGTACTTGTCAGAAAGTTCAGGGAAGCAGAGTTGAGAGACTTGGAAGCAGCTGTTCAGAAACATGATGAATGTAAGAGTTTGGGCAAAAATGTAAAGCAATGCTTTGCTGGCCAATGTATATTTGTTTGATCTGGATTTATTATTGAAAAAAGGTTTGAGAGTTTAATACCATTTTAATTGGTTCAGGGTCAGAGCTTACCTTGAAAACACACTAAAACTTTCAAAATTAAATCAGCAAAGACAGTGCCTATTTTCCTCACCTACATTTCACTTTCTTCAAAGCTACAGGTTCACTACAAACATGTTGCTGTGTAGCCTGAAGTGTTTGTCAAGCCAACAACTTTTTTTATTTGGGATAGAGTATTTACTTCTATCTGGACTCCAAAGAGATTTCCCACACTTGCTGACCTGCTGACATTGTTTACCCGGCAAGAAGTGAGCAGAACTCTTTGACAGCAATACAGACAGAAATGAAAACATTTTTGTAATAGAGCAAGGGAAGGCTAGAACCCCCAACATAATATTGCTGTCTGTGTCCTTGTTGCGGATTTTCTGTCACCTCCTGTCTGCTATAACCATTGACAGACAGTAAGGAAAAATCTCTCAGAGAGGTGTTCCAAATTTGTCTCACAGTCACTCTATCCAAAGCTAAAAAAAAGGTTTGGCCTGACATGCACTCTAAGGTTTATTTTATAAGGACTACCTTTATGAATGTCAGCATGGCCCTATCAGCCATTGCTCATAGCCCTTCTCAAAAGGTTGCTGCTGGACATACACCCAGGAGTATAGGCATGTCTGTGCATGCATCGCAGAGGGTGCACTTGCACACACCCAATGCTGGTTACAGCATCAGATTGGCTATTTAGGTTTCAGCCTTACAATGGACCAGTGATGAGTACTCAGAAGTAACCTGTATTCTGACCTGTTGCCTCACTTTAGTCTGTGCACCATTGCAAAACAAGCCCAGTGTTCATGACCTTTTTAATCCTCCTGCTTTTAACTTCACTTTAGATCATTGCTTGCTTGTTATTAACCCTTTTCTGTTCTTCAATGCTTCACATATCAGCTAACTTATACTTTGCTGACTTTAACCTTTTCTTTGACACTGCACCTTCCTGCTATATAGGTCCCTTGCTAAAAGCCTATTGCCTATTCTGTTCTTTTTTTTTTATGATGCAATTGACAACTGGCTTAGTATCTGATGGCCTGCCTGTTGCATGTTTTTGACCTGCTCAATTACAACAGTTTCTGAGGCCTCTGAAGCCAAGTTTTCTGTAGGCACTCTTTTCACTCTGTTAGCTTTACCTGACATATTATTATACAGGATTTATATAGCACCAACAGTTTGTGCAGCGATTAAGGAGGACATTACAATCACAATAGAAATCAAGACAAGATGGTAAGGAAGGCCCTGCCTGTGAGGGCGACATACTTCCCACTCTTGCATGATCAAGAGGTGAAAGAGAGGCCACTTCTTTATGTTAGTCTACAATCAGGTAAGTGACAACTACTTATATGACCATGATAGAGTGGAACATGTTTATTATTGTGAAAGATTTTTTAAAACATAGAAGACCAATTCAAAATTATATGCTTATGGTATTTAAGGGTTACACCTGAAATTGACCTGATAAAACAAAAAATGGACTGGCCGTTTCACCAGTTTTTTTTTCACCAACCAGTTTCACAGACATGCTCAACCCATTCCTTTTGAAAAGAGAAATTTATTTATGGTCAAGCACTCCATCCTCAGTCAATATCTTTGTGTCATCCTTGTCCTGAACATTTAAAAGCTGACATGATTCCTTAAAACTATGGGCTCCTGAGATTTGTTGTATTTGGTTTACAATATATAGTGTCAGATTGTATTTTTGTGTGGATGTACTTTGATTAGTTAATTTTTTCCAAGAAAACAATAAATTATTCAGTCACAGGTACAGATATTTCAGGTACTTTTGAGAGTGATACAGCTGTAGAGATACTGACCTCTTGAATTGGAAATGAATTAAAGCTTAATGATAGCGGAGATGCAAGTAAGATACATCTTAACACACTTCAAATCTTGTCATCTATAGAAAGGAAGGGACTTGTGCACTAAATGAAACAAACATATCTTCTCTTGAATGCAAAACATTATAGAAAGTCTTGTGACATAACGGGGTTGATTTACTAACCTTATAAACACGCCACAAACAAGTATACACCTCTGTAGTGTGTTCCCTCCCAGCATGATCTATTGGTGGAATCTAGACACCTTTGTAGTGTGTACACACCCAGCAGGTGTGTTGTGCAAAGCCCTGCATGAATTGCAAGGCGATGTTGTGTAAATTAGCTCTACATTGTGTTGCTTGCGTTGATGAATGCAGTAATGTAAATGCATGAGCTAACCATTTTTGTCTAAACTGTGAATCAGCATTATATATGCATCATGTGCATGATTTTTCCATATATGGCATTAGTGGAAATATGCTTTTAGAGACTTGCATGCCGCTATTAGAGTGGCGTGTAGCCTATGGCGCATGCTACATGACGCGCACGTACGTAAATACATAAAAACGCGCCATAACGGCGTGAAAATGTGACACGTTGCTCGTGTTTAGTTGATAAATACGTTTTGCTGTGTAAAAATGCCCACGCACCTGGTGCGTGTGTGTGTTTAGGATAGTAAATCACCCCCAACATATCAGATACGTACTTTTTTAGTAAGTCAAAGTATTGAGAAAAACAACAGCAAAAAGATAGAATGGAAATGAAGGAGAAAGTGGATGAGTCAGTATAGGCAAAATATTTAGCTATATTTTGTGGTAAATATCTAGGGGGTATGCAAAAATGCATGTTTTACTATTTCATCCTAATGAAAATCTTGGGGAAAAATACAGTGTATATATTCAAATCTCTTCCCAAATTAAAACCCTATTTGTCCCAAAAAAACTATATATAATATATTGGCAAAGATGACAAACTATACAAGGTATAGTGGAGAGGTAAGGAAAGTTAAGTGTGAAACCAAGACATTTCCAAAGTAGAAAAAAGTATCTGGGACTCAAGGAGGTATAGAGGGAAAAAAGTTGAGGGACTTGAGTTATTAAAAATATTTTTGATGTGGGGGGCGCTAGCGAGCAGCCGACCAGCATGGACGCCTGCTAAATCGGCTCCGCTCCACCCGGGCCTGTGATCATGGACACACTGATCACTTCAACCGCTACCCACTCCCCACCTCACTGCCTGCTCCCCCGGACCCTCCGGCACCACCATGGGGAAGAATCAGCTGCCGACCAGGTCCCAGCAGAAGACGCCGGGCTCCTCCAAATCGCGGCCTGAGCCCAAGATGGCCAGCCTCTCGCCTGCACTGCTGGAGTCAGCAACCGACTCCTCTTATGACGGTCTCTCCCCCCAGCCTCTGGAATCACCACAGGGGACCGAGGTCAGGGACGCAGCCCTCCTGGACAAATTCAAGATACTCCTGCAGAGGGAACTGAAGGCTGCAACTGACAAGCTGGCAACGCACCTGTCCAAAGACATCAGGGAGCTGTGCACCAGGATCCATGACGTCGAATATAAGGTAGATGACATTATCACTGTGATTGACTCGCACGAAGAAGACATACACACTGTGAAATCTGACCTTTCCACAGCCCTGCTAAAACTTGAGGACCTGGAAAACAGAAATCGCAGGGGTAACCTCCGCATCCAGGGGGTGCCTGAACATGTGGACGACCTAACATCCACCGTTACGGCCATGTTCCAGGAACTGCTCCCTGGCTTCCCACTAGGGCAGTGCTTCTCAACCTGTGGGTCGCTGTGTGATTTCTGCTGTGCTAGGTGAGAGTCCTCCTCAGCCGTCTCCTAGCGCAGCAGTGTCAGTTCTCTGATGTGGCTGCAGCAGCCGCGTCATCCCTAAATTTTACCGTTGAGGGTCACCACAACTTGGCAAATGTTACCAAGGGGTTCCGGCCCTAGAAAGGTTGAGAACCACTGCACTAGGGCGTCTTGAACTAGACCGCTTACATCGTGCCTTGCGCCCGAAGAGGGCTAACAGACCCCCCGAAACATTATTCTCAAGCCCACCTTTGACAAAACAAAGAAGGCGATCACTCAGGCCGCATGGAAAAAATGCACCCTGTGCTTCCAGGACTTTGAATACTAGATTTATGCTGACCTGGCGCCGCAAACCCTCCTGAAGCGGAAAGCCTTGAGGCCCTTCCTCATCACTCTACAGCGCCACACCATCAACTATAAATGGGGGTTCCCATTGAGGGCTAACTTCACCCAAGAGGGAAAGTCATACTCCTTCTCATCTCCCAAGGAGGCAGGGCCTCTCCTGGAGCAACTGCACCTGTCGCCCCCGCTGGCCTCAGACGCGGCCCATCCGCCGACCTCCTCTCCCCCGAGAGACGCCAAGCCCCTCTATGGGAACGCAGACCACGCGACAACCGAGACGCACCTGGGAAGCTGCGATCACAGACACGGCCTCGCCTGGATGATGGAGACTGATCCCCCTGGACAGAGACTCGCGCACGAGTCGTCTTTGGCTACTTTGCCTTTCCTGCCAGTCCGGTAGGAGGAACGTTCCCCCCCTGTTCTGGGACCCTCCTGACCATGATGTTGACTGCACCCGCCTGGATCCCATTCCTAGTGGTCCGTAAGTTGTGATGTTCTTCACGTGCGGTTTTTGGGGTTACCTTTCCCACAACCTGCCTTGACGTTCCTCAAGGTCACGGTTGAGGTGGCCGGTGCTCCCCCAAGTGTTTTTTTACGTTATTATACTGGCTGCCGGTTCCGGACCTCCATTCACCATTTACGGGACCTTGTCCCACCTCAGGTACCCCACCCATCACGGCCACCATGTCTACGGTTGGAGGGCACATGTGACTCTGGGGTCTGACGCCTGGTACTCGAGACTGGCCCGTCATCTAGCATTCCTGATTAACCCGTTTTGCAGACTGTTTACCTCTGCCAATGTTGACACTGTTACTGATTTTCTGTTTATTCTTAGCACCTTCTCCCCTCCGTCATAGACGCCCGCATTCTCTCTACCTCCTGGTCAGACCACTCCCCGGTATCCCTCACCTGCAAATCCCTATTTCCTGTCTCCTCTCAATATAGCTGGAGACTAAATGACTCCCTTCTCTCTTTTGTCGACTCTGCTCAATGATTACAACTGTGCCTCTCCCGCTTTTTTGCGGAAAATGCACTGTCAGTCACCTCTCAATGGAGCCGTTACAGCAAACCCGTCCACCATCCTCAACCGCTTCACCTCCCCCCTCTCTAAAGTGTACGACAAGCCCTCCACTTTCCAAACTCGCCAGGCCGACGCACTGTTTACTGGGGTAGATCTGCCCACACTCTCGGAGAACATGAGCACCCTTATGGTCCAAGACATTACCTCTGAGGAAGTCCTCCTGGCCATCAAATCCCTCAAAACCTCAAACACCTGGCCCGGATGGGTTTTCAGCGCTATACTATAAGAAATACTCAGCCACTTTAGCCACCCACCTGGTAGCCATGTTTAACTCTCTAAAAGCCCACGACACCCTGCATCCATCCTCCCTATTGGCCCATATTGTAATGATCCCCAAACCTGATAAAGACACCCTTGACCCCCACAACTACAGATCTATTTCGCTACTGAATATTGATGTCAAACTACTAGCTAAAATATTGGCCAATCGCATGAACACGATCCTACCTGACCTAATACACCGAGACCAAGTGGGTTTCATCCCCTACAGCAATCGTCCGACAATACGCGGAAAATTATCCACCTCGTGCACCACATGCACTGTACCAATACCCCCGGTACGCTCCTTTCCTTAGACCTTCAAAAGGTATTCGATTCCATTTCCTGGGACTTCCCGAATAACTTCCTCCTCTGGATCCGAGCCCTATACAGCACCCCAACAGCTTCTGTCCGCTACCTTAGCTACCTGTCCCCTGCCTTCCCTACCCGTCAGGGATGCCCTCTCTCTCCCCTCCTTTTCCTCTGGGCCATCGAACCTTTAGCACACCTAATTCAAACCAACCCCAATATCCACGGTGTTGTCAAAGGACATACTGAATACAAACTTCATATGTTCGCAGATGACCTCTTGCTCCACCCTAACCCAGCCCATTGTAACACTCCCTAACCTGCTTTCACTTCTACACTCCTTCGCCCAATTCTCGAATCTAACGGTCAACGCTGACAAATCCTGTGCACTCAACATCTCTTTACCGCCACAACAAGTAACTGCCCTTATTCATAACTTCCACTTCAAATGGCACACCTCTCACTTAAAATATCTTGGAGTTAACATTTCCCGCACCTATGACACTTTATACACTACCAACTACCCTCCACTTTTTAAAACCCTTAGGGACCTCCTGTTCTCCTGGGCGTGCCACAAACTCTCCTGGATGGGCAAAATCAATGCGGTCAAAATGACCATCCTCCCTAAGCTACTATACCTTTTACGCACTTTGCCCATACCAATACCTCGAAAAGACCTCGAGAGGTTCCAGGCCCAGGTTGTCTCTTTCTTCTGGAGTACAGGACGCCCCTGGGTGTCCAGATTAACCCTGCATACCCACAAACGTGACTGAGGCCTAGGTCTCCCCAACTTCCCCAAATACTACCTAGCAGCAAATATCGCCTCTATAGTCAGCTTTTTCCAATCCCCCAACAATCCACTTTGGGTTGACTTTGAAGCGACCTCCTGTAGCCCTTACTCCCTATGCTCCCTACCATGGCTACCCCCAAACCTCTGTCCCCGCTCCATGAGCCCCATATTGACTCACACATTTTCCCTCTGGGATTCCACCAGATACTCCAGTAACTTCCAATCACCCCACCTCCCGTTACTCACCATATTGGGGAACCCCTTATTCCCCCCCGGGGCTAGACTCCCCCCAGGCATTCACATGGTGGTCCTCCAAAGGGTTGACACACCTGTGCAACCTGCTGGAGGGTGGGTCGGTTCGCCGATGGGAATATTTCAAGGACAAGAAGGGTGCACCCCCATCTGAACATTTCAGGTACATACAAATTTACCACTGGGCCACTTCAACGCTCACGCGGTCTCACACTCGGGCAGGCCTAACAATATTTGAACACACCTGTAAACGCAACCCATACAGTCCGAAACTGGTCTCCCAGATTTACACCCAATTAAAACACACTGACCTTCCCTAATAGCCACTCCTACGTAGGGATATGGGAGCGGGACCTTAGATCATTGCAACCATTGGAGAATTGGCAGCAAATCTGGACCTCAATGGCCACCTGCTCCATTAATATTTCCTCCATGGAAACAGCTTTTAAGTCCCTAACGCGGTGGTACCTAGTGCCGTCCAGATTGGCCCACCTCCACCCTTCGCACTCATCATCATGCTTTAGGGGTTGCCTGTCTCTGGGCGATGTCCTCCAGACCTGGTGGTCTTGCCCCATGGTTGCCAGGTTTTGGTCAAAAGTTTTCCGTTTATTGGATAACCTGTTCTCCGTGAAGCTTCGCAAGGACCCGTGGATGGCCTTGCTGCACCTCAAATCTCCGCTCCTCACGAAAAACCAACACCGACTGGCCACACATGTCCTGCTAGCAGCCAAACAAACTATTGCCTCGGCATGGAAGAAGCAATTTGTATCCTTCGGGGAAGTTACACGGCGGATTGACTTCTTCTGCCTCAACGAGAAGCTGACTAGCATCCTCTCGGACACCAACAAATCCTTCACCAAGATCTGGCAACCCTGGATAGAATACACCCACCCCTCCCTGGCCCCGGCTAGCCTCTCAGCCCTCTAGACCCCCACACTGAAGGAGCTTATCCAGGACAAACCCAGTGCCCCCCCTCTCTCCCTTCCTTCCCCCCTTTTCTTTCTTTACCCCCTTGCCACCTGGCACACTGCTCTCCGGACTCCCTTATCCGGATAGTCCCCTCTCCTCGGGATATATCCCCGTCTTGAGGAACCTGGAGAAACTATAGTCAAAACTATGACCCACCTGACGATAGCTCTTGTCCCCATGTACCTATGGTATTCACATCATAGTTTTGATTGCTATACCATGTATCTTACCTTCTGTCAAAATTCAATAAAAACTTTGAAACGAAAAGTATTCTTGATGTTTTAAATTGCAATGGTATTGTGACACATGTATTTGCATTTGCATACAAATTCAGGTGCAACACTAGAATTTTACAGCATGAATTAAAAGAAGTATCTGGAACTGAGAGGGACAGTTTTTATAGTACACCTGCATTGTGTCATTTCAGTAATCATAGAATAGGCTTACTTCCAAATCTCAGTGTCCAAACAAAGCGTACCATCCAGATTTATATTCACAGAAACAATTATATGTCTATACCTTGTGAGATATGCTTTTAAACACATCTACAAGTATTTGTTTCTGCAGATGCTAAGCAGTGTAATAATGACAGATGGCATTCAAATTTCAATAGAATTATTTGCTGGCTCTTATTTAGCTTATCCCACCTGTGGATTTTTCTTGCTCTGTTAACCTAGATAACAAATGTTTATGCATTTTGGCATTCCATATGGGATTCATGGCTTTTACTTAATCTTTCCACAGAAGCAGATTTTCCTAACGATTGCTTTGTAAATAATCTTAAACCACAGTAAATTAGTAGAAACATTACCAAAGCATTATTCATTATTCAACTGTACCTTTTTAAGATAATTTATGATACATGAGTTGTACTGAAGATATATAAATAAACATGGTCTATTTGTGCATTTTCTAAACTATAAATCATTCATCTCTTAAAAAATAATTGAGAACCAATAATGTCAACTAATGTAATCTATTTTCACTAGGCATCATCGATATCTGAAATGTTATAATGTTAGAAAAAACCCTTGTTTGAGGTATCTGCATGCTTCCACCTGCCATGCCGCAAGCTATGTGGCACATATTGATTTTTTGCTTTTGTTAATCGGGTCTCCTCCTATTTTAACATGACCTAGCCAAGTAGGTGTTAATCAGGCATAAAGGAAATTAGCCCCTTTAATACAATGGAGGCTCAGTTCTTTAATCCATGTTTCGGTTAGCATGATACAATGTACAATGAACACACACATAATATAAGAGGGTGACAGGTACTGAACTACAAATAACTTGCTGGTAGAATGACAGATAAAAGTGTTAATTGCTTATTTTTATTCACTTCTTTAGCTCTGCGTTTCAAAAGAGTACTTTTGTTTTCAATAAGACCGTTCTTCGAACAAACTGTTTCCAGTTTTCTGCTTGTCTCTGTGCATGTTACCGGTTACCCTTATTTTAGACTTCAAATAACCCTTCACCATAACTGTTTAATATTATACATACAGAAGAAAAATCTAAATCAAAACAATATTTGATGTGACTACCCTTTGGCTTCAAACCAGCACAAAGTTAAGGATTTTGTAGGATTAGGGTCAGGTGTATGATTAACCAATTATACCAAGTAGGTGCTAATGATCATCACTTTCATATGTAAGTTGAAACAGTCATTAACTGAAACAGCTGTGTAGGAGGCTTAAAACTGGGTGTGGAACAGCCAAACTCTGCTACTAAGGCAAGGTTGTGGAAGACCGTTTCATGTCACAGGTCATACACCATGGCAAGACTGAACACAGCAACAATCCACAAGGTAGTTATACTGCATCAGCAATGTCTCTCCCAGGCAAAGATTTCAAAGCAGGCTGGGGTTTCACAATGTGTGCTGCTCAAGCTCTTTTGAAGAAGCACAAGCAACGTTGAGGACCCCTAGATGCAGTGGTCTGCCAAAGACACATTCTTACTATATATATATATATATACACATATATATACAGGGCTCTAAGCCTTTCAAAATCAAGAATATGATGTGTCGGCATAGTGTTGCATTTAATTTCTAGTTATAATTTTTCATTATTTCTATTCCAAATCAGGCACTTTACTAATAATTTCAAGATTATGTATACACATAAAAACCTTCTCTTTTTCTAGCTCCCATTCCCTCTTCTGGTGGAAAAAGTGGGTTTTTGAATTCCTTTCCACAAGCTATACCACTATTATACCACCACACTCCTCGTTCTTCTCCAATACTCTACTTTATTGAATGATGCTGGGTGTTATTCCATCATATTGGAGCTCACATTACAATTTTGTTTTTTTTAAAACTGAGATGACATTACTAAACCTGAGCATTTGACCCCTGGAAGGAGATGGAACTACATTTTACTCAACAAAGTTAAGTACTGTATTTCAGCTGTTCTATTATGATTTCTTTATTCATCTCTGCAAGAATGTTAATACATCTGTAAGTTGAAATGGAACAAAGGTATGTTGACTACTAACATCCCTCCACACATTATTTTATATAGGCACATTACCTCTATCATGAGAGTACTCTGCAGATCTTACTATGTAGACAATTTGAAAATGTCTAAAATGTTTTCATTACCCTTTTCCTTTTTTATAACAAATTAAAGTTCTTTTCAGTATCTCGCTTAAGGAACAGATTAGTTAAAATCAAGGATCAACTACATTTCTGCTGATTCAGATAACACTAATTACCTGTCAAATAATTTTAGGCAAATTCATTGAACAAATGTGCCTGAACTGCAAGTTCAGTTATTCAAATTAGAGGTCAAGTCAATGAAAAAGTCAAAACAAATTAATTAGCAGTTAGAAATATGACTGGTTTGCTAAGTGGTAGATTCTTTAGTAGTGATAGTAGAAAACACATTGAATGACATAAAAAGGAATAGAAGATTTTACAGTGGTTTCACTTTACAAATTGGTCCTGTTTTGCTTACACCTGCATGCCGTATTTGTGCCTATTTATGAACCTTCCATAACTATTCTCAAGCACATAAGCCCACATGCAACATAGATTTTTTTAAGGCGTAGAGTAGAGTATTTTTAAATCACGTTTCCTTGTTATTTTTTTTTTTAAATCAGATCGTGTTTATTAAACATTTTCATAAACAGACCCCAACACTGACAATTACATAGTACAGACATAATAAAAGAAAAACAAAAAAACACCAAGAAACAAAAAACTTTCACCAAGTACCAAACTAGCACCTCACGGCGCGCGGACCCGAAAGAAGTATGCAATTACAGAGGTATTGTCGTACAGTCCAAACATAATGCATAGAGTTATAGTAAGCATTTGCATATGTATAAAGAGCAGTATCAATGTGAAACAGATGTTTAATAGACGCTAATACCACAGAGGGAAGCATTACCCAAAGAAAGGCTACGGCTGCTGGGATCTAAATCTCAGCCATGGGGACCAAATCAGGAGGAATTTATTTTCTAGCCCTCTCCGTTGGTATGTTACTCGTTCAAAGGCAGCGATCCTATCTAATTCCAGCATCCACTCAGCAACTGTAGGCGGGGATTGCGATATCCATTTACGGGCGATAAGTCTCCTAGCAGTAAAAAGAGCTCTATGGACAGCCGTCTTTAAATTAGTAGTCAGGCTGAGGGCTTCTATGCCCCCCAGCAGGCAAGCAAGGGGGGAGGGGTCAATAGAGACATCAAAAATTGAATTAATCATTGCGATTACTTGGCCCCAGTATCTGACCAGCTTGGGGCATCTCCATAGTAGATGTATTAGTGAGCCCTGGTGGAATCCGCATTTTGGACAGGACGGATCATCCCGGATACCTATCTTAGTCAAGAATTTGAGTGTACGATACGACCTATGTAGAATGAAAAGCTGAGTGAGGCGGTGGGTTGCAGACATGGAGGTCAGGTTTACTTTAGAAAGGATGTCTTCCCATAGCTCATTATTTATGGGCCCTACTTCTTGGGTCCACCTGTCTCTCACTCTCTCCAACAGGGGAGAAGTAGAGCTATGCAGTAAGTTGGAATATAAAAATGAAATGATACCCTTTGTATGATTTGCCCGCACCACTTCATCTAACCAGAGTGGGGCAGATAGGAGGAGGGGTCGTCCCAAATTGAGAAACAAGAGCATGTTGGACCTGCAGATATTTAAAAAAGTGCTTATTAGTGATGTTATGTTGGGATTGTAGATAGGAAAAAGAACACAAAGATCCCTCAAAGTAAAATTGGTGAACCTTCCGTATCCCAGCCTTATTCCACTTTTAAGTACAGCCCATAGATAGCGCCATTGGACACTATTAAAGGCCTTCGCTATGTCCAAGGCCAACAGCGCCCTATTACCTGTATTGTCGATGGGAAGTTGCATATTCATGTACACTCTACGAATATTAACTGCAGTCGATTTATTGTTCCTTGTTATTTTACATGTAAATGTGCAACAAACAAAAGCAACAAAGTTTCTGAAATCCAGATGACTGCATCATGACTTTTTGCAGAGTACTGTTTTCGGAAAACCTAGAGGCATGATTACACTTTGTGCTCGAGCTGTTTGGCAAAAAAATGATGGTATTTCCATTGAAATTACTTCTTGGTTGGGCAGTCAGCCACTTGTATCTTTCTCTTGAAATCTATCAGAACCTTTCAGTTGCTGGATGACTGCAAACTGATTTTCATATATACCAAGTTTTGTGCAGCCAAATTACAGCACCTGACATCATTTTCCTCTCTGTAAGGTTGCTGCTATATGCTGTATTAACAAAAGCATAGAACGTGTCAATTGGGACTTCAAAAGTTGCACCAAAAGTGTGCTTGAGTTGTTGGACTTAGAATTTAGAAATTTTTAGCACATATTTCAATTTTACTTGGCATGCAACATGACTCACTGCTTTTTGCCCCACATCTTAGAATTGTGCAATAAACAAAACTAATAAAAATGTGTGTAGTGAAAGAAAGAGGGTAGGTCTGTAGAGCCATCATTCCATCCAAACACTTATGGATCATTTTAAAACTCAATGGGGTTGATTTACTAACCTTATAAACACACCACGACCATGTAAACACCTCTGTAGTGTGTTCCCTCCCATCTCTGAATGCACTGTTCTCCGTACACTACATCGTATGGGATATGGAAGCCAAGGCCGGTTCGAACACCTTTGCTGTCTGCATCACGCAGATGGCAGAGTGAGAATTTGGCGGGAACAGCATGAAAGCATGCACCTCACATGCTCATGAGTACAACCCTTCAAGCTGGTGGGGGCATTGTTATGGTTTGGGGCATGTTTTCCTGGCATGATTTGGGCCCTTTACCTCGTGTGGAACAACGTCCGAATAGCACAACATACCAAAGTATCATTGCTGATCAAGCTCATCCTATCATGTTGATGGTGTATCCCAATGGAGATGGCTCCTTCCAACAAGACAATGCACCATGCCACGGTGCTCCTATTTTGCAGGAGTGGTTTCAACAACATGAGGGAGACTTTACCTAATTGAGCATTTGTGGGACGAAGTTGAAAGAGCCATCAGGCAGCTGGTTCCAAAACCATCAAATCTCACTTCACTGCTTCTGCGTCCGTCCCCCCCGGCGCCCGCAGTGCAATCAGATGCACGGCAAAACATTGCCTGCGTTCTGTTCCACT
>NW_017306638.1:1745920-1746307 GCF_000935625.1 Nanorana parkeri | reverse complement strand
GGGGATACAAGATTACCATATTATAGCACTAACCCTGTTGGCTATCTGATACACTTATGCTTTGCCTGAAGGCATGGGATTTCTTACAGTGGCAGTACCTGTACTCAGAAGGGGATCCGTACTATAGAAGTATCCCATAAAGTGTATCAGCAAATTATTGCAAATTATTGTAATGCAGACACAAGTTAGAGAAAAGGAAAATAAAATCCAGCAGGCAGCAGGATCATTGGTTGCTAGGATTCTGGCAACAACAAATGACACTGTGCAGCCTGCATGGCATCAGTGGTTGCTAGGATACAAGTGCACAGTGCCATTGCTTGCTAGGACATAGCCATAGAGTCATTGGTTGTTATGGTGCAGGTGCTCTCCAGTGTCCTAGCAACAAAT
>NW_017306638.1:1745548-1745784 GCF_000935625.1 Nanorana parkeri | reverse complement strand
AAAAGAGGGGGTGTGGCCCCCCCCCCCCCCATGGCCCTGTAGCAAGCCGCTATTTAGTGGCAGTAGTGGTACTGCCACTAAATGAATGACTTCTGGCTTCAGCAGCCGGAGGTTGGGTGGGCAGGTGACCTGGTCATTTAGGTGAACTATGAACAGCATGGGTTCTGGTTGAACACATGGTAGACCTGAACCTAAACCTAGTTACAGATGTAAATAAATGCTTAATCCTGCTGTTT
>NW_017306638.1:1715706-1745025 GCF_000935625.1 Nanorana parkeri | reverse complement strand
TATATATAACTTTTTCTTTCCATTTAGTATTCTGAACATAGAAAAAAATATTTTCATGAAGGAGATTACCAAGGTAACTGCCAGATAAATTTAAGAAATACAGTAATTACACTTTTTTTTTATTTTGGACAATTTAGGTCAAAGAAAATCAGTACAGTTAAATCTTCTTTCCAAGTTAATATTGAATGCAAGTCTGCTGTTGTGGCCTTAAATTTTAAGGAATTGATTTTTATTGTTTTGGTGTAACTTATACATAACTGCATTTTCCAAAAACTTTAATAACTGTCCCCTCTGCATTCTAGTCCTTTTATTTCAAAAAGCATGACATTTATTTTTATTAAAGTGATTTTATTATTGTGATAAACCAGACAATAATTATGTACTGCTCTTAAATACCCTTACTTGCAAAAAATAAAAAATACCCAACAGCAACTCCAGTTGCTCACTAGCTTCTGCCACTCATACACAGACGTTGTGAGCTTTTCTACGCTCTCTGTCAATTGATGATACATACAGTACAACAGCCTGCGTATGTGTATGTGCAACTAAAAAAGGAAGTCAGTGAACTCTAATTCAGACAGACAGGAAGCCTCTAAATGGTAACAAATACAGTAATTCTTTGCAAACTATAGGAGTTGCTTGCTGCCCAGCAACAACTTGATATTACAAGCAATTAATACTTTAGCAGTGATTCAAGAGCCAGTGCTAATTTTTACATAACCCAGAGTAATGAACTAGAATTAATATTCTATAGGTTTGACTTTAGCAGAATTAATAACTGCTGCATAAGTACTTTCTGAGATGAGAAAGAGGGCAGAGGCGGCTCTCTATTTAGGCAAGTTAGGCGGTCGACTTAGGCCTCGCGCTCAAGAGGGCCTCACGGCCACCTTACATCTGACCTCTGCACTCTGTTCGTTACTTACTTCTGAACTTTACACTCTGTGTGTTCCTTAATTCTGACCAATGCATGATGTGCATTCCTTTACTTTTGACCACTGCACTCTGTGCGTTCCTTACTTCTGAACACTGCACTCTGTGCGTTCCTTACCTCTGACCACTGCACTCTGTGCGTTCCTTACCTCTGACCTCTGCACTCTGTGCGTTCCTTACTACTGACCCCTGCGCATTCCTTACTACTGACCTCTGCACTCTGTACGTTCGTTACATCTGACCACTGCACTCTGTGCGTTCCTTGCTTCTGACCTCTGACCTCTGCCCTCTGTGCGTTCCTTGCTTCTGACCTCTGACCTCTGCCCTCTGTGCGTTCCTTGCTTCTGACCTCTGACCTCTGCCCTCTGTGCGTTCCTTGCTTCTGACCTCTGACCTCTGCCCTCTGTGCGTTCCTTGCTTCTGACCTCTGACCTCTGCCCTCTGTGCGTTCCTTGCTTCTGACCTCTGACCTCTGCCCTCTGTGCGTTCCTTGCTTCTGACCTCTGACCTCTGCCCTCTGTGCGTTCCTTACCTCTGACCACTGCACTCTGCGCGTTCCTTACTTCTGACCACTGCATTCTGTGCGTTCCTTACTTCTGACCAGCGCACTCTGTGCGTTCCTTACTTCTGACCACTGACCTCTGCGCGCTCCTTAGATCTGACCTCTGAGCATTCCCTAGATCTGACCTCTGCGCGCTCCTTAGATCTGACCTCTGCGCGTTCCTTAGATCTGACCTCTGCGCGCTCCTTAGATCTGACCTCTGCGCGTTCCTTAGATCTGACCTCTGCGCGCTCCTTAGATCTGACCTCTGCGCGTTCCTTAGATCTGACCTCTGCGCGCTCCTTAGATCTGACCTCTGCGCGCTCCTTAGATCTGACCTCTGCGCGTTCCTTAGATTTGACCTCTGCGCTCCTTACGTCTGACCACTGCACTCTGTGTGTTCCTTACATATGACCTCTGCAGGTTACTTCCTTAGGGTCAGGGTTTTGTGTATAGTTATATTTAGAATTAGATATGAGACAGAAATACAATTCTAGCTCTAGCAGCTGTAAATTCCTGGCTGGAATTAAACAGTAGTCTTACAATATGCAATTTATACAGTTCATTTTTAATTATTGTTAGCATTTTCTTTAAATATGAGTGTAATTGGGGGCCTCACTTTTGAGTTTCGCCTAAGGCCTCACAAAGTCTAGAGCCTCCTCTGAAAGAGGGACATCTTCCAGCACAATGTATTTAGGCAACAGACATGCCCCTGCCATGCCCCCAGTTATGCGGACTATTAAGAATTTATATGCTGAAAATTATTGGTTAATATTTGTTTAACCATTATTGTTCCTTTTATACTAGCTTTTTGAAATGGCAAACAAGATAAAGGTTTTTGTGCATAATAACACTTTTGGTAGTTAAATTGTACATGTTCATAGATATTTGTAGATAAGACCAAAGTAAGGGACAGCTGAGGTCCTGAGGTTGTGAACGTTGGTTTCAAATGGGACAGTCCCTCCATTGAGGGACAGTTTGAAGGTATGCTTTCATCCATGCACTACAGTTAGAGGTCAAATTATTTAAACAGAACACGTCATGTGGCTTAGACACCACATGGCAGGAAGGTTATTTAAAAAAAGGAAAGATTTAAAAACAACAATATGCATGCTAAATTATGCTTAACATAAACGGAGAGCTTCAGTGCCCGTTAATAAACAGAAATGCACTCCGTGGGAAAACTACCTTGACAAATATGTCTTTGATAGTATTTGTTTTTTGATATATCCATATACCTGCTGGTTTTTGTGCTATCTTTTGTCAGGAATGTAACAGCAGAGATCATTGAAAGGCAAAAAACAAAATAGTGTTGTAATATAATATTTATGTTGTTTTGTCTAATTTGCAAGTTTCAGTCATAACTCACTTTCACGCTTATTGGATTCTAAATGGATCCTCATCCTCATGTAAATATTAACAAATGTAGAGTATAATAATCCACAGTCCTTAGTTCATAAAGTTTTCTTACTGATCATCATACTGAACAAACCTCTGCCAGCTATTTTAATTCTCGGCTATAATATGGGTACATTTCCATATCACTCCTGGCCAGCTTGAATAACAAGAATAATATTAGTAATGTCCAGATGCACATAATTCTGCCTAGATGTCTCTTGCCAAAAGCAAAATGAAAGGAAAGTCAGTGTCAATCATAGCCAATAGACTATGTTAATGCTTTGCAAACAGTTTATTCGTTTTCAAAAATAGTGCTCATTAATAATGCATTACTCTAGTAACAGGAAGGAGTGTTGCTTATGAGACTGTTATAATTCAGTTTCATTACTTCTATGATGAACAATAAACTGAATTTCTGAAGGACAATTTTTCTTTTGTCTTTGGGTTCATACTAAAGTGATGTCATGCATACTTTATTAATTGTCTCTTTTTCAGTTCACATGTGTTTGATATTGAGTCTTTGGTTATGATTATTTTATTGCCTTCTGACCAGAAATCTTTTTAAATATGGAAGTCTGAAAAAAGTGTTACTTATAGAACAGTTAAATAATAATTTTGATAATAATTTTGATAATATTTATATCAACATGGCTATAGTTAAATGTTTAATCGGTGATGGACATACATTGCACAGGGCCCTTTCCTCTCTCCCCTTCTAAACATTAGCCTACCTACCTGCAGCTACAGTACCTTTCAGCTTTTACCCTTACTTTATTTACTTCATGCCCAGTTCCTAATGTGAACAAACATGCTGCTGTACATACCAGAATCATCTTCCAAAAGCTATATTTATTCAGCAAGGACACAAATGCACAGAGTTAATTCCAGAGCAAAGGTATTTGTTACTCCTTGTTAGCACTTTGGAATCTATCCTGTGAAGATCCTGAGCTGACACTTTTTAATCATGATTTGGTTTGTTCTCTAGCACTTGTTCTATTTTCCTGCTCCTGAACTTACCTTCTGCTACTATCTTCTGCTCCCTTGCCCTTGGGTACACCTAGGCCTCCTTTCTGATTACTATTGTCTCTGTGTCTGATGGCTGCTCTGATCTTCTTCCAGATATTAAAAGTATGTTTTTCTGTCACAGGTTCTGACCCCTGGCTTAATTTTAACTACAACTCATTCTTACTATTTGGTTTTCCACCTGCTCCTGTCCTACTGTCAGTTGTTGCCATCAAAGCATTTCCAAGGGTCGCCACTCCGCTGACTATGATATAAACAGAAAAGGCTTCACTTACTTGGATGGCATCAGCAAAAACCAACTCAATACCATTTTTTATTTTGGGTAGAGTACGGGAGAGTTATAGAGAAAGTGAGAGAAAATCCCTGGTGGTCACAGGGGTCACCAGAACTAGTGTCCACATTATACACGTTTCACCTATTCCTGTTCTGGTGACAACCCATAATTTGTAATTTTCTTTCACCTTTAGTGATAACAGTCACCAGGACAAAGAAAGAGGGTGAATCTCCAGAAAAGAGACACAGAGCAATACAAACAGGTGTTCTAACTCCTCTCCACTCTGTCCAAAGCTAAAAAAAAAAAAAAGAAGAAGGTTTTGGCTTAAGTTGCACTTGAATCATTCTTATTATGATCAGATTCCTGTTGAATAACAGTGGACAAATGATCTTCCTGATTTTCAGACCTCAATTTCTCTATCCCAGTTGGTCTCTTTTTTTTTTTTTGGACCACTTACAACAGCATACATTACAAAGTTTGTTTCATGTTGGTATAAACTTTACATCTATCTAGAAAGGAGTCATTGCACTCTAATATGGCTTCGAAACTTTCAATAATACATATATATTTAGTACATTAGTAGCTTAGTGACAGAGTTATCATTCATATTAACATTAGCTTGGTTTTAAAATATGTGATTGTCTGTAAAATTCCTAATGAAATGGAATATGTTTAACTGAAGAAAACTCTATTTCCTCCTCATATCATCTACAATTTCATTCATCTTATTGGTCATTAATAATTTGTGCGACTAAAATTCACAAAAAACAAATTTTTTCAATTATGCTACTTTTAAATTATTTTATTTTCCTAACAGAATAAGAGCATTAACATTTTATTTAAAATGGGGTGTAAAGGGAAAAAAACAAGGCCAGTGTTACTGCTGAGTTGCTCTACCTACACCTATATATAATTTTAGACAGAAAAAAGAGTCATACTGTGACTTGGGAGTATATTGTACTTTATGTCTTAGAGAGAGAGAAACTTACACAATGAACATTATTCACTGTACAGATGTTTTAATTAATTATTATGTGATTAAAACCTTTGCTTGTACTTATCCATGCAAATGTATTGAAACATACCAACTATGCAATTAGAAAATAATAAACAGTTATAATGCTTGTTTTAAAACTCATACCACTCAACTTCTTCCCTGAGGACTGCTCCAGCTGTGCTTTGAGATTGGTATTTAGAAAAAAAATGATATAGCAACAGTCAAAGTGAAAAAACAAAAGCATTTAACTGTGCTGTATACTATACTTTTTTCAGAGAAATTCCCTTACTGAGGTGGCGGTCTAAAGTGCTTGAGCTATTTTACCTAGAAGGTGGTATAGATTTTCTTTCTTTCTTTCTTTTTTTCCTGTGTAAAACAGCAACACTTCAGGTGGCAAGGCAATCTTTGTTGATGGTGACCACTAATCACTGCTATTTCCAACAGTAACCAGAGTGTAAAATTGTGTTTAATGTTCCCTGCTGTTGATTTGAAGTTTTAGTTTTCCTTTATCTTGTGTTTGCTTCTTGTTAAAAGGTAAAATAAGTTCAGCCGTTTGATTCTGACTGAGGAAATGTATATTGACAAATTACTACAAGCATTTTTGAACAAATACATAATATCAAGAACCTTGATCCATTTTGTTGCCAAGCAAAAAATTATTGCAAAATCATTTAAGCATCACAAAGTATTCTTCAATGGTTCCTAGTCATACCTGTTGAAAGTGTTCAGCAGGGTACAGGTTAAGAAAACGCATTTGCGAACATGGTATGCTACTGTAAGACATTGATTTTCAAACCTTTTTGAACATGTATAAATGTCTTGATGCAGTTAAGTCTTAATGCCTTTGAATGCTATCTCACTTGATTTTAAACTTTGCAGGCACTAGGAACCATTGCCTTTCAGGGAAAACAAAGCAGCCCGGACAAAGCACAACAGCCAACATCTGTGCATATAACCTAGCTTTGCTAAATCCATTAGAACAATACTATTTCTTAATGGATGCAGATGTTCAGGTTACAGTGAATTTTTAATGCATTATAATAGAGCTGATTGAGAATAAACATCCACAAAAGTCCTCACTGGCTCAAAGATGTGCTTTGACACAACAGCTCTTCTTACTACTGCCAGAATCAGGACTGAATCAAGGGGTAGGCAGATAAATTCCTACTTCATGTGCATCAGGAGATATGGTTCCAAACAAGGCTGCCATGACCTTCACTGTAGAGCCCCAATGCTTTCTATTTTAACCAATCCATTGGATGACTCAGCTTAGTCAGCTACATGAGGTTTGTCACTAAGACAGAGACAGTTATGTAGCAACTATAGCAATGCTATTTTCACCATAAGTGTCAATCATCAGTGCTTCTATTGTTCCCCATGTATGTGGGAATGAATTGGGAGAGGTAGATATTTGACTGCAGGGGGAGATGGGGATAACATAGGTTTGGGTGGAAGAGGAAGTGTATAAATGGCTCTGAAGGGTTGAAGGGTTGGGGTGGGAATGGTGACTATATTGCTGTGGTGGGTTTTCTATACAGATGTGGGGACAAGGGAAATATAGATATACATCCTGTCTGGGTGTTTTACAATGCTGAGTGTGCAGTATTTTAATGCTAAATGTGGAAACATTATACTGCCCAATGAGCAGGGCTGGATTTATGCTTCCTACCCCTCTTGGCCAGCTGTTGGCTTAGTTCCCTCCTCCTATCCAGGTCAACTGATTAGCCTTAGTATCACATTAACACATACAGTAATAAGAGATTTTTTAAAAATAATTGCCATGAAAGGCTTTTTACCATAAGGCTACGGTAGAGGAGGTTAAAAGAGATGAGAGAGAAGTAAATACACTTAGAAGTAGAAGAGTATAATAAAATGTCCCCTTACTGTGTTAGTAGTTGAGTTGTAGCTATACAGAGACAAAGTGAGTAAACTGTAAGTAAAGAGTACACTATTCCACCAACTAGGATCACTGTGCAGGGATAGCAGCAATGGGGACCTGGCTGAATGGCACAAGAAGACAGTGACAGACAGGAACTTTTTAATGTTTGCGGGAATGTGCTACTGTCAGTGAGCAAATGATGTGCAGGTGGCCATGTGCAATGGCCAAGGGTGGCAGAGCTCTGTCCCTCTAGGCCATGGTCTATGTTGGCTATGCAGAAATCTGTCCCTCTGAATGAGGCGTTGTTGTTATTTTGCTTATCACCTTTTTTTATTTCTTATGCCAACAGCTGGATGGCAAGGTAGAAACTTAGCAACAGGCATATATGTTGTGAGCATTATACGATTCTTTTGCCAATAGTCTTATCATATTTTGAAGTAGAAGACCATTTTAAAATCTGTAGTAGTTAAGTGGTCTTTAAAGTGTAGCTGAACTGCAGTCTAATTTGAGAAGCTCTAATTATACGTTATGTTATGTTATGTGTTCCCATTTAGACAGCATACCTAAAATATTTATTTTTCATTTCTAGTTGTTTCTTTAGGACTGGCCTATACACGGGATTGCTACCGATACTGAACAATTTCAGAGGGATAAACTAAATGAGTTTTCACTTAATAGCATACAATGCAGAAGACAAGCCTTGAGATCTTTAACCCTCTGTTAGAACAATGTTAAAATCTAGTTTATAACTGATAATCAGATCTGCCAGCACAGTACAGACAGGGATAATTATGATAGTTGTTAACACCACAGCCCACTCCTTAATATTATATAAGGGGAAGCTAGGTAGCATTTTAAACAAACAAAAAGCCAGAAAGCAAGTAAAACAGCACTTATTCTGCATATTTTGTATATTTTTTTGAAGTTATGCTATATGAAATTGAACACATAACAAATATAAAGCAGGTGTTATCCCAATTTGGCTGCAAAAGTGGAAACACGCTTTAAGTATTATTACAACAATTATTTTTAAAGTAACCATAAAGGTCCCATCTGAATGAATAATCCATTTAAAAATTATGATGTGGAGACATAATAATGGAAATCTCTAACAATTTCACAATCAGGTTAGGTCAAACTAGGTGACTAGTCTGATTCTTTAGAAAGATGCATACTACACACTGCTTGTGTACCGAACTCGGCCTGTTTGACTAGGACTTTGCCTGCAGTATCAGTTCACCTTGTATTCAGGGTTCTCGACAAGCAGGGTGAGGGGTTCTGGGTTGGGTGAGGGGTTCTGGGTCGGACTTGTAAGGGAAACTGGTAAGCAGTCTTCCCAGAGTTGTTAATTATTCATGGGTCCCAGAATCCGAAGGCTCAGAGAGATTTTTGTGTGGAACAGAGCCTCCATCCCTGACTACAGCCAGCTCTGGTAATGAAAGGGTTAACTCACCAGCCAGCGGGTGTGTTAAAAGGAGCAGGAAGCCAGTCAGTAGTGTCTGTAAGTAGTGTTTGGAGGAGGACACATGGCTGTGTGTGTGTTAAGCTGTGGAATGCAGTCTACCGTGACACTGCTGGGTACCTGTGTCCATACTGGAACCATCTGTGAGCAGGTTGGGACACAAACCCTGAGGTGGAACTTGGTATACAGGTGCTGAGCCAAATCTTGTGTTTGCTGATGATAAGCCCTGTTTATTTTGTGATTCTGCTGAATATATATATATATATATATATATATATATATATGTGTGTATATATGTATATGTGTGTTTGGAATAAATACATAGTTGTTATTATTTAAAGAGGTTGAAACCGATTAATTAAATATGTGGCCTTGCCCATCCAACCAAGAAGTTTGTGTCCGATTTTATCTTTGGGGACATGATGGGAAGGTAATGTTGTTCTAGTTAATGGAGATCTATGGGGCAACTTTTTTTGCCCACGGTTCTCTTCAGGGTCACGGGAGGACATATAATATTGCCCGCTATATGCTGAGAGTGCAGAGCCATGCAGCAGCCAGGACAGATTCCAACAATACTGTTGATATCCACCCCACCGCCTCCCCATCCATTGCTCCAGTCAGCGCTGGAGAAACAGAGAGGGGAGGGGGGAATCCCTGCTGGGAGTGGTGACTAACAGTCACTCCTCTCTGCAGGGAGAGGATCGGGAAGTCGGATCGGCTGTATGTGTTTGCTGACGTTCCAATCAATAAAGCTGATCTGACAGCTTCATTGTCACAGGTTGACTTGAATTATGGGGATGAGTGTCTTACACTCACCCCATAATGCTCCTTTAAGGTAGTATATGTTGATCTATTTTGAAACCCTCTTTTGAAACCCACTGTATTCGCCTATTCTCTCCAATTTCGTTGAGGATTGCTGTTATATACCGGCCACCTGGACCAGTATCTCGCTTTCTTGATGACTTCTCTGCCTGGCTACCCTACTTTCTCTCCTCAGAAATACCCACTATCATTCTTGGTGACTTTAACATTGCTACTAACATTAAAACTCCAGCTTCCAATCAATTTCTTAACCTAACCTCTTGTTTTGATCTAACACAGTGGTCAGACACTCCTACTCACTCTGATGGTAACATACTAGACGTTGTTTTCTCTCACCTATGCACTCCTTGCAACCTCTCCAACACCCCTTTCCTGCTCTCAGACCACAACCTTGTCAGTTTCACCCTCGCTCTATCTCCAACCCTGAATCCACCTACATGGAACACTGTGGCACACTGTCACCCGGAGAAACCTTCGCCACCTTGACCCTTTTCTTCTCCACTCTGCTACTGACTACCTCTATGACAAAATCTCACCCCTGTTCTGCCCTGACCTGGCTATTTCTGTCTACAACAGCTCACTTTCATCCTCTCTAGACACTTTGGCTCCCCTCACTACACACAAACTTAGACCGCAACCACTACAACCGTGGCAAACAAATGAAACCAGGGGGCGTGGCTAAGACATGGCCGAGTGAAGTCGCACGCTGCTGGAGCTCTGTTCCCCTAGCTAAGTTTATGGACTCTGAGGACTCTAATCTTGCACCCTCTTTGCATGTCGCAATCTAAACGGGCACCCAGTTCCTCTGCGGTGACCCCGGGCTCCGATATCCAGTGCTTCTTCTACAAAACGCGGTCGACAGGGGAACCTTCCGCACCTGACAATATGGCGCAGACACGTGCGGCCTACTCCTGCAACACTCCGGGACGGCGGGCAGGGCAGATACCACCTACCTCAGTTGCAGTTGCGGAGACATCCTGGCCGGGGGGTCCCTCGTCCCCCATCCTGACGCCCCGTATCCCGGATGAGGACGGCCCCTTTGAACCGGAGGACTCTGGGCCTATGCCGACTTCGAGTATGAGAGCGCCCGACGACTGGCGGCAATACCTTCCGCTGCTCCCGGGACATGGATGACATGGCCTCGAAAATCGTGGTGGCCTTGAGACAGGAAGTTCACGAGGTGAAACAGCGGGTCACATCTTTAGAGGCGCAGGTCACCACGGTGGAGCAGACCACGTCTCAGCTGTCCCAACGTATCACCGTTCTGGAGGGTGCCCGGGGTGAGACACAACAGCGGCTGACCACGCTGTTCCTCCATCAGGATGACGCGGAAAACCGGAGTCGCCAAAACAACTTGCGGCTGAAAGGTATCCCAGAGGCGTCCTCGGGCGCAGACCTTTGCTCCACCGTGATCGCGATATTGAATCTTTTGCTGGAGAAGCCCCCTACCGATCCGCTCGAACTGGACCGGGTCCACATGATCCAAACTTACCGTACCCAGACGTCCGGCACCCCCCGTGACATCCTCTGCAGGGTGCATTTCTTCACCATCAAGGAATCAGTGCTGCGGGCGGCCTGGATCAGAGGACCGGTTGAGTTTGATGGAGCGCAAATTCAGGTGATGCCAGACCTTTCTCGTCACACGCTGCGGATGAGACGGGTCCTGAAGCCGCTTCTAGATTTGATCCGAGCGGTGGGTGCTACATACTGCTGGGGCCACCCTTTTCATCTCCTGGTTCAGCGGAATGGCGTCTGCTTCGCCCTCCATACCCCGGATCAACTCCCTGACCTGTTTGCTGAGGTGGAGGCCGTTGCAATTCCTAGCTGGTTGGACTTCCCCTACGGGCCTTCTCCCTCGACGGGTCCTCTGCCACGGTCCTCACTAGTGCCCGTGAGTGTTGGCAGACGCCCTGCCCGGAGGCCTTCCCCACGCCCAGAACCGACTTGGAGCGAGCCCTGAACCCCTCTTTTCCCGTCCACTGTTTTGTTGACACCTGGGCCTGGATATTGTTGCGGGTGACCCGGCTCCAGATGGACCCCTGGCTCATTCTCCGGTCCGCCACTTGTTTGAACTTACCATCAAACCTACACCTCGGTGGCGTGGTGTACAGGGGTGGGAGCATTGGGCTCCCCCAATCTCGCACACTACTGTCCTGTTTCTCTGTTGGGGGGCAGGATGGGCCTTCTAGATGATGGCGATTGTTGTTCATGTTATTATTTTGCATTATTATGCTGTTTTACTGTTATTGATTTATTATGTTTATTCTTAGATGGAATTGGACACCCTTCTCATGCTTTCGGCGTGGACCGGTTTCCCCGTGAGGCCCGCTGAGTGGGATTCCTCCCCTCTTCCCTTCTTGGGGGAGACGGGGGTCAGACGGACCGCATGGGGATGCCTTCCCCCCCGCCAAAACACAAGTACATTGTTTATCTACCACATGCAGGGTTGCCTGTTATGCGCCTCCCCGCACCTCGGGGGGTTGTATGGCAGACTTGCCCGCCACCCACTGTTACTGGCTCCAAGGGTGCCCTGTCTCTATCTAGGGCATCAGGCGGTATACCATTGCATGCATGCATGGGGTTATTGTGCACTGAACCCTATGCCTTGGGGAATATCTCCTAGCTGAATATTGATTTCCTGTTATTGTTCTTTTTGCTACCTTCGCTGGTACCCACCCCCACATAGGGTTACCCCATTCGCTTTGGAACGGGTTCTTCATTTGAAATTTAGATTACCTGACTAGTATTGTAATTCATTTTGCATATCTTGTGTCTCGTGACCTTACACTGCTCTTCTGCCTTCCCTCTGGTTCTTTTTTTCCCCTGCCCTGCACCTCTACCCCTTCTCTTTGCTCTCCTCCCCCACCTCGCTATCTCTTCTGGGGTCCTGAGCCAGCTCCCGTGACCTCTCTGAATACCCGAGGGCTTAACCTCCCTGAAAGGTGGTCTAGACTCCTGTCTGATCTCAGACGATCGCGCACCCAGGTGGCATTTATACAGGAAACCCACTTCCGGTGCGACCAGCATCAGTTCCTCCGGCCTAATCAGGGTTTCTATGCTGTCTCTCTCCTCAGCCATCAAGGAGGGCATCCCAGAGGCCTCAAGATATTGTTTCCAATGGCGGCTGATCCTGGGGTGACGGGACAGAGGGCCCTAGGTTGTACAGAGATTCCTAGTACAGCTTAAATTCGGCCGCAATCTCTGCAGACAGCACTGCCCCGGCCTGAGGAGGTGACAACATGTGAGATGTGGGTCTGTCCTTGAGAGCCTCTGAGAGCAGGGAATGGGAGATGGGAATAGTCCCACTGAGATCGTGGACCCCAGCTGGCGTTGCGGGACCCGGCCGGGACCTCGATTCCTTCCTACCCTTTCTACTTTCTTTCCTCTTTCACCTTCCTCTCGACCTTGAGACACTATCCGATGTTGGGTATATTACTTAGTCACAGAGCTTTACTGTACAGAATGACACTAATAATTCTAAAGTATTGATGAACCAACTACTGTACTGAGCTGATTTATATTACTTCCGATGCAACTTTTTAGACAGGATATGCTTGTGATGACACGGTGTAGACTGTTTTTCAACGTGCCTTGAAGACTATATGTAACTGATTTTGTTTTCACTCACACTGTTTGTTATATCTGACGTTTATTCAGCCAATAAAGAATTTGAAAAAAAAACAAAAACAAATGAAACCAGACATCTAAAAAGACATACCCGCGCTCTTGAACGACTGTGACGAAAAACTATGCTTCTGCAAGACTTCACCCTGTACAAAGCTGCCCTCCTAAAATATAATTCCTTCCTCCGTGCTGTCAAACAGACTTTTTTTTCAATCTCTCACTCTCTACTGGCTTCTTTCCCTCCCCTCTGAAGCATGCCCTGGTCACCCCAATACCCAAAAAAACCCTCAATGGACCCTACCAACCTCAACAATCTCAAACCAATTTCCCTACTGCCATTCACCTCTAAACTCCCAGAACACCTTATCTAGAGCCGCCTGAGTCGCCACCTCGCTGATAACAACTTTCTTGACCCCTTAGAGTCCGGCTTTCGCCCCCTGCACTCCACTGAAACCGCCCTCCTGAAAACTCACTACTGACTTACTAACAGCTAAAAACAATGGCCACTATACCGTACTCTTGCTATTAGACCTTTCTGCTGCTTTTGACACCGTTGACCATCTGCTCCTACTCAAAAAACTCCACTCACTTGGCCTACGAGACTCTGCTCTCTCGTGGTTCTTCTCCTACATATCTATGCGCTCCTTTAGCATCACCTACAAATCTAACTCCTCCCCTCCTCTTCCTCTTTCTGTAGGGGACCCCCAAGGCTCTGTCCTTGGACCCCTTCTCTTCTCTATCTACACCTCCTCCCTTGGTCAGTTAATAACCTCATATGGCTTCCAATACCATCTCTATGCCGATGACACTCAAATATATCTTTCTACTCCACAACTCACCCCCTCTGTGTCCTTTCAGGTCACTAATCTACTAACTGACATATCGATCTGGATGTTGCAACACTTCTTAAAACTCAACCTTTCAAAAACTGAGCTCTTGATATTTCCTCCTGCCCGTGCACCTTCCCCCAACTTTTCCCTTGAGATTGTTAACACAACTATCCAACACTCCTCCCATGCCAAGGTCCTAGGTGTCATTCTTGACTCTGACCTCACCTTTCTTCCCCACACCCAATCACTATCCAAATCCTGCCGCCTTCGCATTCGTAACATCTCCAAAATACACCTCTTCCTCACCAAAGAAACCGCAAAATTACTCACTTGTTATATCTCGTCTTGACTATTGCAACTCCCTCCTCATTGACCTTCCACTACACAGGCTATCCCCCCTTCAGTCTATCATGAATGCAGCTGCCAGAATCATTCACCAAATCAACCGTTTAGTGTCTGCAACCCCCCTTTGTCAATCCCTACACTGGATTTCACTCACCCAAAGGATACAATTCAAAATATTAACAATCACTTACAAAGCCATCCACAACTCTGCCTCCGGCTATATCTCAAACCTTGTCTCAAAGTATCACCCTAACCATCCGCTCCGCTCATCCCAAGACCTCCTTCTTTCCAGCTCCCTTGTCAACTCCTCCCATGCTCGCCTCCAGGACTCCCATCCTCTGAAACTCTTTACCCCAACCTGTCCGTCTGTCTCCCACCTTGACTGCCTTTAGGCATTCCCTAAAGACTCATCTCTTCAGGGAAGCCTATCCCACCTCAACCTAACTGCTCTACCATCACCTTCTCAAACAATTCATCCCCACACAGCAACCTCCTCATGTATCACTTCCCCATCCCTTTTAGATTGTAAGCCCTCATGGGCAGGGCCCTCCTTACCATCTTGAATTGTATTGTGATTGTAATGTCTTCCTTATATTGTAAAGCACTGCACAAACTGTTGGCGCTATATAAATCCTGTATAATAATAATAATCTATGATTCTCAGCAGTCATGTTACCATATTCCCCCTTATCACGTTGTCTTGTACTCAAATATTGTTCTAGAACTACTCAGACTGTTCATAGCTCTCAAATATTACAATCTGAGGGGAGCATATCTGCAGCCTTCGATGGTTTGAGTGTTCTGAGGCGGCTCCACTTCTCCCCCAGGCAAACTCCATATTAAAGCTGAGCAAGCTGCTCCATAACAGCCAGAAACAATATTTTAACAACCATAGCATGCATTGCAAAATATAATGCCTCACTCCGGTCCCTGCAACTCTCAAAAAACTGATGAAAAGCCTGTAGCTGAGGCGCTAACGTGGGCCTCAGCCAAAATGACGCCACTGTCCCCTACTCCTACCTCACAAACTGACAGAATCTGCTTCCAGCAGCGACATGGATAATGGCTGCACAGAGGGTGAGCGTGCTCAACCGAGCTCACATTTAACTTTGATTCAGAAATTTAAAACGACACTACAGAATGCCTTACATACCACCTCAAAACAAATAACTTACCGTCTCTTAAAAGATTTTGGATATTTGGAATTGCACTGCTGAGGATAAATATGATGACCCTGCTGTTGGGTTTTCCTGTACTTCAGTTCATTTAACTTTCAGCCAACTGCTGTATTACATATATACTTAAGGCTTTTAAGAGCTTGGATACCTTGACTAGTTTTTCCTCAGTTTTAACTACACTCTGTTCTAGCCTAGATGTGAAAATGTTTTACTGTTAACTTCTGTACTGCTGGAGGTTTTTTCCTAATGAGACATATTGTACTAATGAGACCTACAAGTGTATGAATGAGTGATGGGGGGTTGTCAGAGCCAGAACAGATTAGATCCCCTATTCTCAGTAGAGCCTCAAATGATTTTTGTTATGCCTCACCTCTCCTAAGTATTGTCTATTATTTCACATTTTACTCAACATTCCCACTTTGTTGCAAGCGCTGCTTGCATTTCGATTTTATGTTTTTTGTTGCTTGATTCTTTCTTTTATTCTCTATCTCTATTTCTGCCTCTCCCTTTTTCTTCCACTTCTCTTTTACTATTCCTTCAGGTTGTGCAGGTAGGTATGAGGACCTGTTTATCTTACTTTGGAGACTCATGTTGGTGAGTGTGCTTTTTATCCTTTCTCAAAAATTATTTAGAATAGTATCTTTGAATGTACAAGGTCTGAACTCTCCCAACAATTGTACTTTAGGTCCTCCCATGCTGTCATATTATGTCTTCAGAAATCCCATTTCTCCCAATCGTCCTGTCCTAAATATTTTGGCCCCCAGTTTTCACAAATGTATATGTCTAATGGCACTTGTAAACGTCATGGAGTCCTCATTGGTTTTTGTCGATCTACCAATTTTGTTTGTCATTCTGAGGTTTGTGACCCTAATGGTAGATATCTGATTCTAACGTGTCTTCTATATAACACAGAAGTAACCTGGTTTGCTATTATGCCCCAAATGCAACCCAGGTAAAGTTTTTAACTAACCTTTAAGGTATGGTACAGACTCACAGTACTGGCACTGTCATCCTCTGTGGTGATTTGAACCTTGTCTTATTCCCTCATAGGGATATATCTACTGACTCCTCAGCTTGCCTGCACCTAGTCAAGGACTTCCGTGATCTTCTTGCTCCCTATTCATATGTTGATTGTTGGGGAGAGGTGAACCCATTTAAGGAAGACTACACTCACAACTCCCATCCACACAAGGTATTCACTAGAATTGACCATTTATTTATCTCCTTTCCTCTCCTAACCACTCTAATTCAATCTAGGATTATCCCTGTCCCATGGTCTGATCATTTAGCAGTCACAATCCTCCTCTTGGGCTTTCCCTTGCTAGGATGTTCCTTCTCTTGGACTTTAAATGATTCCATGTTGTCGGATCCTTCTACCCGAGCAACTTTAGCCTTACCGATTATATCACTCTTAACAGAACTCCTGACATCTCTCCTATCCTTCTCTGGGAAGCACAAAAAACAGTTATCCACGGGAAAATTGTACTCAAGCATCGCAATCACTGCCGAAACCGTAGAGCATCAGACAGTTAAATCTGACTGCTAGGGATAAGAAGAGTACATCGTGGGTCAGTCCAGTTAATATCTCATGGTGGAACGTCAGAGGACATCCAGAGATCCAAGAGATGCAGTTAATTTCGCCTTATGGTACCACTCCGTATCTTTAAATAGAGACATTACTTCTGTGAGTTGGCTCAAAGACAATTCCCTGTTAGAAATGGGGTACAGGTGGCAAAAAATCTGTCTGTGTGTGAGCAGCTAAATTGAGCATCGAGTTTCTCCAGGGACACCAGTTTATGAAGGAATTCTTTTAGGGTGGTTAGAGAAGGAGGGGCAGATGACAACCAGTTCAATAGGATGGCCTTCTTGGCAGCAATAATATAGATGTGCTCCCATCGGGAGGGTTGTTTAACAGACAGTGGTGTGGATGGGTTAACGACATGAAAGAGGCAGAAGAAGGATCGTCTTAAACATTTATCTATTTTAGAGAGAATTTGCTGACTTTCCCAAACTTTTATTCTTGACCCCTCCTTTTCCAATCATGCAAAACTGGATTCAGCACGCCATGCCCTTAACCTTCTCCTTACTGATCATGCTTCTAAACAATTACATAGAGTCGCTCATAATTTTTATCTTCGTAAAAATAAGGCTGATTCCTTACTTGCTAATAAACTTAGAAATGTGGACCCCTCCTTTAGACCGTTCAAACTTCACACCCCATCGGGTTCTCATACATGCAATCCTACTACTATACTTGTTCTATTTCATTGACAACTTACCACATTATATAGTTCATTAGGTTAATTTCTTCACCAGTACCAGACACATTTTTTGATGAATTGAATTTACCATCTTTATCATCTTCACAGAAGGAATCTTTTGAAGAATCTATCACAGTGGATGAAGTAGTTTGAGCTATTTACTCTTTGTCCCGAGGTAAGAAGCCTGGCACTGGATGGTTTCACGGATTCCTATTTTTGTGAATTTCGGGAACTTCTAGCCCCCCATTTTGGTGTTTTCCTTCAATAGACTTAGGGAGGGTGACTCTCTAGGTACGGACTCTCTTTCGGCACCTATCTGTATGATTCCCAAACTCGGTAATCGGTAAAATCATTCAAAATGATCAAGTTGGATTTATCCCTATCTGTCAAGCCAGCGACAACAACCATTGTATGACTCTCCTTACTCATATAGCTAGAAGTAATTCAATACCCACCATGCTTCTTTCTCTTGACATCAGAAAGGCTTTTGACACTGTTTCTTGGCCTTATCTTTTTTTGTACCCTTCATGGTAGGATTTTGCTCCTTATTTTCTCAATTGCATATACTCTGTTGCTCATGTGAAATATTCTGGTTTTCGTTCTCCTATCCCCATCTTGCGAGGCACCTGTCAAGGGTGTGCCCTGTCTCCTTTACTTTTCACCTTAGCCCACAAGATCCGTACTTCTTCTAATGTGACTACGACATGCTGGTGTAAACCATAAAATCAGTTTCTTTGCCGGCGATGCACTTTTAT
Organism: Nanorana parkeri; assembly: GCF_000935625.1. NCBI lineage: Eukaryota > Metazoa > Chordata > Amphibia > Anura > Dicroglossidae > Nanorana > Nanorana parkeri. The sequence continues at coordinate 1,726,706 of NW_017306638.1, read as the reverse complement.
TGATATCCAATCCTATTGTCTCCTTATCCAATCTCACCAAAAAAATTCCGACTTTGCATGTCTTTCGATTTTTGCGTTAACAAATCCAAATCTGTGACTTTGAACATGTTGTTATCACCACAAACTGTTTCCACTCTTCGGGATAGTTTCCCCTTTCAATGGCACACCGATCACCTCTAGTACTTGAGCATACATTTAACTTCTACCTACCATGACTTATATAGGCCTAACTATCCTGCAATGGTGTCCAAACTTACTCACATGTTACAAACATGGTCTAGATACAATATTTCTTGGATAGGTAGGATAGCGGCCGTGAAAATGAAATTGTTAGCCAAACTGATGAATTTGTTCCATGTGCTTCTGGTTGCAGTCCCAACCTGTATTTTTCGGTCTCTCCAATCGCAGGTCTTTCATTTTATTTGGGGTGGTAATCATCCAAAGCTTACCCAGAGGTTCCGAAGTCCCAAATCTCTAAGTATTATCAAGCAGCTCAAATCGCTCAGCTTAGCAAATGTCACGCTGTATTTGAAATACCTCGCTGGGTTACTATTGAGGGATCCTTTCTTCACCGTATGGATATTGCTAACCTATTATGGCTCCCCCCAAATATAGACAACTCATAAACAACCCCATTATGGCTCATTCTCTTCGTATCTGGGAAAACTACGGCAGGACTACTCTCGTCTAACCTACCAGTACTTTCCTTCCTCCGTAACCCGGCATTCTCCCCAGCTTATACATTTCCAAAGAACTTTATAGCTTGGTCTGACCATGCATTAACTGATTTTTGCAAATTCCAAACCCCTGATGGGATAAAGTTGTTCTTGTATTTCCAACACCATTATCATCTTCCTCATAGGGAGATTTTTCATTATCTCCAAATTGAAGCATTTATCTCCACACATGCCAAAAAATTGGAATCTGGAAGGGAATTTTCCCCAATTGAGTTGATATGTAGGGATAATCTTCACACTTCAGGCCTTATCTCCACATTATGTGGCTCCTGGTTCATACATTCACATATGGTGGCATTGCCCAATAGTTGTGAAGTTTTGGGACCGTATTTTTAATCTACTTTCTAATCTCCTGGATAGACCCATTCCCAAAGACCCATCTATTGCTTATTCTCAATTGCAAGCCAGATGGTATCCCCTCTGCTTTTTTAAACTTTTCTTTCATATTCGTAAAGCTGCAAAGAGGGAAATAGCCAAATCCTGGAAATTCCCTTAGCATTCCTAATATCAAATGTCATGTTCACTGGATAATGTCCCAAGAGAAAATAACAGCTAAATTAAACAACACCATGCATAATTTTGAAAAAATATGGTCACCAAGGATGAAAAAATATAAGCACTTCGACCTACATGTTAGCCTTTTTACTCTTAGATGGACCATTTAACGACTGCTCACCAATTATAACCGACTCGCTCCTTCCCTCACAGCCTTGAATTCTCTGTTTCTCTATTTCTTCCTTCCTTCTCTTCCTCTTCTTTCTCTTTCCTTCTTGTTGTCCCTTCCCTTTCTTCCTTCTCCTTTACTCATATACTGTATCTCTTTTTCTGCACACTATTGTCTCTTATTTTTCATTTCTTATATGGAGATCACGATCTTTACTATATTTACCCTAACATTGTGTATCTGTCAGTATGAATCCTTTGTCCTCCTAAAATTGATGAGTATCAGAAACAAATTTTTTTTATTACCAGCTATATAAGACTTCCTTTAACCTTACATATTTTTGATTGGACGTTGTGAGGAACTTATCAGAATTCCTTGGATTTGATGATTCATAAGGACATTTTGACCATTATAGTTGATGATGCCTTTGACAATCTATAGCAATATTACTTCTTCAAAAGATCTTGGTTTTTAGTTTATATCCCATGATGTACTTCTGTTACAATCTGTATTACATATTATTGTAGATTCTACTCTAGCTCTCCTATTCTAGTACAGCTCGTCTCCTTTGTATTGTTACATTTATTTTCCCACTAAAAATTTATTTAGAAAAAATCTTTATGAAAGAAAATGTAATTCTCGCTCTCTGTTAATCTACCAACAATGGCCTTTTAATGAAAAGTCAACATAAATATATCTCCAAAAATACACAGAATACATGTATTAGTGAATCCAAGAAGCAATTACCGCTCTAAACAGTTCAAATCGCCATTCAGGGTAATATGTTTTAATTCCTCAAAATTGATTGTGTATATTAAAACTAGGTTTAAATATAAGTCTTCTTAAACAATAAGCAGGTTTTACAGGTCAGTTGATAATCCATTTAGGTTACAATGAAAATTGCCCTTTAAGTTTCTCTTAAACCAAGTTTTTATAAATCACCCCCAAGTATTAAAAGTGTTTGCCTGGCTGTGACAAGCGATCTGATTCCCATGCTTCTATTCTTCAAAGCTATAGGGTTAATTTACTAAAGACAAATAATTTGTTTACTGTGCAAGGCAATTTTGCCTTTAGCTTAGTGCATGAGATGGAGCTTCGCTATCTTCCATCATCCAATCATGTGCAAGCGAAAACACTTTTTTTTCCCTTGGATGTGGTTGGGTATTCTTTGCTAACTGAATTTTTACCAAGTTCCCTAAACTAAGGCAAAATTCTCCTGCTAAATGAAAATTCTCTTGAAATATGGACAGCCTATTTGCCTTTAGTAAATCAACCCCTATACTTTTTTTGTTTTAGTGAATTTTGAATCATTATTTCTACAATCCAAAAGCAGGTGGTTTTAATGAACTGTAGTATTTATCTATATCTGTTTATTCCATAAAGACACAGATTTAAAGTTCTTTTTATAAGAAGATTTCTAAATGAAGACATCATTCTAATCTGTAATCTGTACAAAAATGCATCTCAAAGAACAGCTGTCTCAGGGAGAAAAAAAAATCTACAAAGCTTAGTTAAGAGCTGTAAAATGCTATTAGCAAGGCCTTGTCAATACGATATGTCAATTTGCAGTTCACAGTGATTTCTCAAGCATCTATCCTTTTTTCCCTAGATACATGAGGCCAAATATATGTTCACATTTAATAAACCAAATTCCACAGTAGCTCACTGAGGTTTTTATAATTAAATTCAACAAAATATTCCTGATATATGCAAATTAAAGCAACTGTATTTTATACACAACTCAGCAGAAAAGAACTCATAATTTACTATTATGATACCTCAGTATAATTCTAGAAGCCGATTCAATGATATCTTATGTGTTAAATATTTGTGGAGCAAACAATATATGAAGGCAACAAAGCATCTAAATAAACATGCAAATTTTCACCACACATATAGCATCTAGTGAAACAATTCCAGTTGATGCATTAGCCTTGCTTTTTCATGTTTTGGCTTGCTTCTAACTTTAAAGTGACAATAAACTCAGGAGTTAAATCTTAAAAATAAATGGGCTTGCTTACAAGTTTAACGTGACACTAAACTCAGGAGTTAAATCTTAAAAATGACATCGTCATCTCTGAATTTTGTTCCCCATGTTCCCTTTGTGTATTGTAAAGTAGCCACTGCTCCAAGCTCAATCACGTGATGGACTACAATATCAATACAAATGAGTAAACTAAACATGAGATTGTAGTCCATCATAGGAGTGAGATTGGAGTGTTGGCTACTTTACAACACACACAGGGACCATGGGAAACAAAAGTAGCCACCCTCCAGAAGGAAGGAAAGTTTCAGCACCAATTCAGAGATGATTTATAGCTTTACAGTTGAGTAATACACAAATAAGGTACATTTGTGTTATTAGTTAATTTACTTGAATGTATTTTGAAGATTTAACTCCTGAGTTTAGTGTCACTTTAAAGTGTATGTAAACTCTAACATTAAACTTCTCTCATTTGCTTCTTTTTGGTCTGTGAAACATACCATTAAATACAATTTTTGTTCTTAGGTTTTAAAACACTTGATCTACTATATCCAAAACTTAGCTTAAAGTGATACTTACAAGTTAAGTCTTAAAAATGCATTCAAGAACTGTTACCATAAATAAAAATGTTGTTTTATTTGTGTATCACTCAGATGTAGATCCATAAATGGACTACTGATATAGATAGACTACTATATCAATACAATATACACTGGGACAATGGGAAACAAAAGTAGCCTCCCTCCAAAAGGAAGGACAGTGTCAGCACTGATTCAGAGATGATTTGAGGATCTACAGTCGAGTGATACACAAATGAAATACATTTTTGTTAATAGGGTACTTGAATGCATTTTTAAGATTTACCTCATGAGTTTAGTGTCACTTTACCTGATATTAACTTTTATATTTATGTTGTAAGTAAGCATTTATATGCACGAGGGATGGAAAAGGGCCTATTGATCAACACCCCCCAAAATATTAAAGTTGTGGGGAAAAAACTTGTTTCTTTATAATCAATTATTTTAAAAATGTCTTCACTTCTAGTTGGTTTGTAGCTTTTTTTCAAGATGTATTTATTAATTTTTTAACATGATGGTGACACTTTTGTGCTGATGCAACCTGACAGGGTTATTCACAAAAGGGTGAAGAGTTTGGAGAAGGCAGGAGAAGTGAACAATCTAGGCCAAAATAGCTGATTTGGAAAAATTCTCCAATTCAGCTCACTTTCCAGTTCGGCTATGTTGTCCTAGATTGTTCACTTCTAATGCCTTCTCCAAATTATTCACCCTTTTGTGAATAACCCTGTAAATATTTTTTAGCACCTACTTTCAGATATTGTCTTCTTCTAGCTCACCACACAATATGGCACTGTTATAAAAAAGAAAAAAAAAGGACAGGATACGTTGAAATACTGTTTGATATGTTTATGCAATGGGCATATTTAAAATTACTGGATTTGATGTTTTCCTGAAATGCTGGTTATAAATAAAACCATGAATTTTATTGCATTATATGGAATATGTCATTGGGTGATGCACAGCAGCCTCAGGAGCCTATGATGAAAATGTACATTCTTTAAATCTCAGGGTACATTCCAGTTATGGAACAGTGATGTTGAGACTATGTAGATTCACTGCAACTAATGTCATTGCCTGGGAATTAGCATATAATGTGTTTGAGGGGATAAGGAATACATGTTCAGAGCAGAGGCCTTTGATACAGGTGTTTTTTTATTTTGTGATACATTTCATTTTGTTCTGAGCCTAAAGACCATAATTTACAAGGGATATTCTACCTGCATCCAATTAATACAATTAGTATTTGGTTTCTGCCAGTATTGTTTACAGTACAATTTTGTTCCTGGTAATACCAGACATCTGTGGAATGGAAAGCACATACATGTGCTGATACATGGAGTCCTAAAAAAAATAGCAGATTTCCATTAAAACTGAAAGTCCACTTTAAAATTATTCAATCATCATAGTTTAACTCTGGGAAAGAAAAATATTTTCTTTGGGCAAAATGAGCAGTTCACCCTGGCAGTGGGGATGGGGTTAATAGCTCATTTTGTCCAGATGATGAGGAATTAGTTACCTTATTCCTGCTTCCCTTTCCCCTCTTTATGCAACCAGTGGCCTGAAGCCTCTTTCCTTTTCTACCCAACTGACCACAGTTTGTAAAATGTTAGATGAGTTGTCCTGCAACTCAAGAACATTGGAGAGCGCCAGCTTCTATGGGAGTGAGAAATATAGTAAGTATATCACCTTTTTCATCATCCTCTAGGCAAAATGTCAGGTAACCCTTACAGTGGGGAGTGAAACCCACTTCATGGGTAAAGGTTTTCCTTCCCCAGAATTCAGCTTTAACCGCCTCCCAGCCGGCCGTTGTACTTTAATGGGCAGACGGGAGCTTCCTGGATGTAACAAGCCGTCAAAAGACGTCCTGTTGGCCCCATCCACTAGCGCGTGGCGCGCGTGAGCGAGAAACTGTCCAAATTTTAAAACAGGCAGCAATGCCTGTTTACTTACAAGCGATCCTCCGGCTTTAGACCTGGCAGATCACTTGTATAAGGTGCCGATCAGAGCACATCCCCCCTTTGCTGGTCCCGGGCTCGCACCAGGCACAGCATGGTGGCTCTGTGACAGGGGATCGGAGGAAGATCGGTACACAAAATGAATAGTTGAAGTTTAATATTTCACAAGATTTTGTAGCTCGTCACAAATACCATTTAGGATATCAGTCACGTTTTAGTTTATCATTTTAAGACTGGTCTAAGTGTTATAAGAACTGCATGTAATATATGCATACGTTTATATACTTACATTATGTGGGCATGCATTGTCATGAGACATGCCATCACCTTATCTGACAAATACAATTAACTAGAAAGGGGAGTACATAATTTTCATGTTGGGTAATCAACCTTTTCTCCAACAGTATTATTGAGTTTATTTGCTTTTGTCATTTTACATAATATACTTGAAATGATAGAAACTAGGTGTTTAGCACACACCTATGGGTATTTCTAGGCCACTCACAGCTAGCTTGCATTTATTGCCTCTATGCAAGCTCAGTAAGCTTATGTTTGCTTCAAACATCCAATCAGATTAGTAGAAAATAAAAACCTGCTCAGCCTTATCAGGCAGCATTACTTCGATGTATAGATCAGCAATCAGATGAGCAGTAGTTGTTGGTTGGCAAAAACTGGCAGATAAGTAATTAAAAGAAAATTCTTACATTGCAATAAACAATAATCCGATTGTTTTAGCACTACATCATTTGCATAATTTCATGCCTGAAAACAATAATAGCAATATAAAGAACCCCCAGTCATTTCTAATGAAGGGTTTATTACTGGCTGAACAGAAAAGGTCTAAGCATTTCCAAGTCTTTCTACTGCTTGGTGATTATTTCCAACCAATTAACTTTATAAACAACACTGTTTGCTGAGAGTCTCTCTCACACTGCAGTGCTTCAAAAATAAACAGAACATATTCTTGCGGTTTTTTTTTAACCATCCATACAAAAATTGTAGGGATTTCTAGATTAAATCAACTGAAACTTACTTTAGGGAATGACCTACAAAATACTTAAAATCTTTTAGCAGGCTTTTTCTACAATGAGCTCTTTCTAATTGCAAATATTCATTTTCTTTGACTAGATCTAAACAAAATAATTAGGGAAGTAATTTTGTTTTCTCATTATATGCAAGCCTGACCTTGAAAAAATGGTTATGTAGAGAACTTCTGTTACATCTGTTGTTATATATATGTTGTGTCACAAATGTGCGTCATTAGAAGAAAAAACTGCCTGAAACTGTTCCAGGCTGTCAAATGCTAAGAGTGACTTTATGCATGCATGAGTTTTAAAGACAATTATTGTACTCATCTGATTTAGTCATTTAAGAATTTGTTTATTATCTTCTGCTGTTTCAGGAAAACACATCAGTTTGCACGAAAGTGTCAGTGTGCTCATTTTCTGCAGATCCTGCATTTTATGTAGTGTATAAAATGTCATGACTGGCAAAACTGTTAAGTATCTTTGTTTAGAGAAGCAGGTAACTGGTTTTCATGCATATATGTTTAGTTATTTAAGACCAGTTAAAAATAACTTATTAGTTACAAAAGCAATATTTAAAGAAAATATGCCAGGGTAGATAATAGTGGATATAATCGTTTTTTAATGTATGCACATATAGGTTCAACAGTAATTAACTGGACAAGCTGGTGTCCCCAATGGTTACCTTATACCAATATTCAAACAGGAAAAAAACTAAAAAATCAAACGATCATGCCATAACAAAGTACTTTTTACAACTATACCCTAATAAAAAATATTTTTCAAATATTGGAGAACCACTAAAATTAGAAGCAATTATCCTAAAGGTGTTTAACATTTAAAGACAATAGAGGGAATTTATCAAAACTAGAGCAGGCAGAATCTGGAGCAGTTGCCCATGGCAATCAATCAGCTTCCCTGTGCAGATGTTACAGGTAAGCTTTGAAAATGAAAGAGTAAAGCGATAAGTAGTAATTCTCAAATTGGAGACACCTGTTCCTATGACAACTCTCTATGATAGAAATGTGGCTTAGTTTGGAGACATTTCCTCACATTTCTTGTTTCCTATACAAGACAGAGAGTGAAGGGAGATCTCCCCAGCAGGACACAGACAGCAAGACTGGTGTTTTAACCCTTCTATACTCTTAACCTAAGAAAGTTTTGGCTTTATATACACTTGAGACATACTGTATATACTTTTATATTGTGATACGTTTTTTTCTAATAATCCTAATCACTTACCAATAGATAAAAAAAATTGTGTTTTGAAAATCGTTGAATTTAATTAAGATTATGGTTTGAAAAGCCAGGACCTACAAAAAAATAAAAACCATTGTAAATATTCATGGATGTGCTTTTCTTGACTGTAAACTCAGATTACAGGCAAAAAAATTCTACTTTCATAACGGTCATATTTTCAGAATATCCCAAACACTTTTGGGGCGAGTCTACAGTAGGGCTACGTTTTTAGTAGACATCTCCTATATCCTGACTAATTCCAGTTTCCTTGCATATCCTTTTTAAACCTCATCATGGGATAGGAGTATACCCCGTTGTTTTTTTTTACAGTTCACAGAAAAGGTTATCTCTAAATTATTCACTTGTATTAATAGAACCATTGGTCTGTTGTATGTCATTTAATGCACCTTAATGTTGGCCTTCTAAGTAAATGTTTTATTTTATTAAAACATTAATATCAGCTGAACACTATTAGCAACAGCATGTCTATATAAAGATAAAATCCTTTTTGTGTTTAAAATAAGAGAATACCATAAAGGATAGATAGATAGATAGATAGATAGATAGATAGATAGATAGATAGATAGATAGGGGGTGATTTACTAACCTAAACACACGCACGCACCAGGTGCGTGTGATTTTCACACAGCAAAACGTATTTATCAACCAAAAAGTCTCTAAAAGCATATTTCCACTAATGCCATATATGGAAAAATCATGCACATGATGCATATATAATGCTGCTTCACAGTTTAGACAAAAATGGTTAGCTCATGCATTTACATTCCTGCATTCATCAACGCAAGCAACACAACATAGAGCTAATTTACACAACATCACCTTGGAATTCATGCAGGGCTTTGCACAACACACCTGCTGGGTGTGTACACACTACAAAGGTGTTTAGATTCCACCCATAGATCATGCTGGGAGGGAACACACTACAGAGGTGTATACATGTTCGTGGTGTGTTTATAAGGTTAGTAAATCAACCCCATAGTGTCTATTTAACTACAGACATTCATATAGCATCATATTACTTTGTTGTTCAAATTCAAAACTTCACTTCACATTTAATAGGATTCACAAACTTTTGTGTTGTAACCAGATGTTGTCACCATTTGACTCCCACTGAATGCTATACTACAATGCTAAATATAATAAAACTTCTGTCTCCACCAAAGCAACTAATTGTTAATTGTTAAAAAATGTCTTAATCAATTCTCAAAAGTTAGCCACAATGTTGCATTCTCCAGATTTTTTAGACCTACTCTTCTCTCACTAGGGGGAGCTGTAGCAATGTGCAAATACTACTGGCATTTACTATTAGTAGTATTTTTCAGGCTATGTACATTTCTTGAACAGACATTTAGTGTAGATAATGCTTAGATAATGCTTACATAGTGAGTAGCTTTCTTTTATATTACAGGATGAAGTATTTATTCTATTTTTTCAAGATTTTTATATCTTTATTACCTATAGTTCAACTACATGTAATATTTATCAAACAACAACTATAAAATATGTCTTAAAGTTTATACTATATATTCAAAATTTGAGTAAGCAGCGTAACGATATTGTACATTTTTTTAAATATTTTTTACTTTTTAGTGTTTTGAGCATTCTCATTTAATTTTTGTAAAACTTTAGCGCTATTCCAATTATATTTCTGATTGAAATTTAACCAACTATGTGTATTAATGTTAATTTGATAATTTAAAGATATTGTTGTTTTTAGATTTTTTTTAAGTCATTCTATTTTTGTATTTTTGTTTATTTTTACTAGGAGTCTTCTATATTCTCTCTCAACTGCTATTTATCAGGTTAGGCAAACATGACATCTTAACATTTCTTTGTTAAGCAGGGAAGCTGCAAACTGTGCTTACTTTGAACATGGCATGCAGCGGGCCAAAGTGCTGAGAACTGAAATAAGAGATACTGGGGATAATAGCACTTTTCTGAGAACCTGAAAGCAGCAGCCTTGGTATAACTTGTCTCCATGATCACATTAAAAATGGTTGGAAGTCATAAGAGTATCAGTAGAATCCCTTGAAGTATCCAAGCTTGAGTTCACAGGAAAAAGCACAGTGGTCACAAACAACCATTGTAAGAAATATACAGTATATGTGTGTATGTATATGTTCTATGCTTTCTTTATATTTCATATAGCCATTTTAATCAATTTCAAAAATACATTCCAACATTTTGAAAAGTTTAATACATTCCATTTTGAAAAATATTTTGTCTTGTTAATAAATTATTAGAGCAAGATAGTGAAAAAACAAGATAATTTGCATTGTTTCAACATAGATTACCTTAGAAGATGTCCGCATGACACCAATCTTGCTCTAGCTTGTTTCTGTAATTATTATTATAAAGTCTCTTTAACATTAGTAATCCATCTGGCTCAATTAGTGACAGTAACTAAAACAATTGTCTTCAGAACTGCTTGCTGTAGTGTCTTGCTAGGTGAAACTGCAAATGCATTTTCTATGACCATACAACAAAATGTCCAGTTTATAAAAAAAGGGAATGAAGTGACATGAATGAAAGCTGGTAATAAGCACATCTTTCTCACTATAAACTATTTGTTGAAGCTGTTAGATATATCCAAAATGACAATTAGCCACTTATAATTTTGAAGTTAAAAGCATGAAAAAACACATGGTGTCACTCATTAATTTAATTAAATTGTAGAAATGTCACCGGCACACCAGTTCTTTTAGGATAGCAAAAGCTTCATTTATTAAAGTTTTTTTGTCATATGACCAACAAGCGCTTTCGGGACCACACAGGGTCCCTTCATCAGGCTTTAGCA
>NW_017306638.1:1650422-1715329 GCF_000935625.1 Nanorana parkeri | reverse complement strand
CCGCAAATGTCAGCAAAATTGTAGAAATGTCACCAGCACACCAGTCCTTTTAGTATAGCAATAGCTTCATTTATTGAAGTTTTTTGTCATATGACCAACAAGCGCTTTCGGGACCACACAGGGTCCCTTCATCAGGCTTTAGCATTGGCGATGTCATTGCTAAAGCCTGATGAAGGGACCCTGTGTGGTCCCGAAAGCGCTTGTTGGTCATATGACAAAAAACTTCAATAAATGAAGCTATTGCTATACTAAAAGGACTGGTGTGCTGGTGACATTTCTACAATTTTGCTGACATTTGCGGTGCCATCCGCAGTCACTGCGAGCACCCCCCACTACAAGGGACATATTGGTAAGGAGTGCGACAAGGATAGTACTTATTCATTAATTTAATGACACAATTATTTGAACTGATTTTTATTTACTGATTATATTATAATTAGTATTACAATATAATGATTTAAGATCATCCCTATCTCTCTTTCCTTTCCTGTGTCTGTACTAAAATTATGTATGTAATATATATCTATTTTATTCATTCATTTGCTTGTTGGTGCCCTGTTTCTGGCTACTGTATTTTTTTTTTATTTGATGTATAAACTAAAATTAAACAATGCGTTGTTACTTATATTGGAAATGTTCATTACTTTTGATTAGAGTTTACCAAGAGGTCCTAGCATTTCCAAAGTTTGTGCATGAGCATAGAGACCATAGCATATACAGTATGTAAATAGTCATATGTAATATTTTACTACAAGGATACCATACATGACCTTAATTATCTAAAACAATCTGCCATGTTATAAGGTGCATCACACTGTAATTACTTAAAATATATATGCATCCACATATTTTCATTTTGTATCTTGTATGAGTGTATATTGAAATACAAGCGTTTATAATTCCATGTATGATTTATTTGTGATGCATGCTGAAGTGCAAAACACAATATGCTGTAAAAAAATGGTACTTTGCAGAGTTGCCATGTGCTCTCTTTTTTCTTCTGGCAAATTGCTAATTGTTCCAAAACAACAGATTGCAGTGACACAGCAACATCAGTAGATGGCTTTAAGGCTATTTTAAAACTAGTGTACTTTGGGTATGGGTCATTTTAGTGGACCTCGGATGCACGTGTTAGCTTTTAACTTTGACACTTCAAACACATTCTATTTTAGAGGACATCAAACATTTTTCATTTCTGAAGAAATATCACAGCTCTGTTGGAGTTCAAAAAGTTAGTGTTACTTTACAGTAAACATGGGACTGAGTGAATATTGTACATATATTTTTTTATTTGTTCGGCTATATCCAGGACCAGATAAACTGATGCAATTGTCTTTTTTTTAATATAAGGGATCTGTTGGACTTTTAGTGAAGATTGAGATATAAGCTGCACACAGTCCAAGCTCTATTACTTGTAAGTTTTCCCCTGAGTATACACATTTCCCTTTCCTTACATTAAAATAGCCTCATGTGGGCAAATTAATTTGAAACAAGTTTCCGTAATTTAACTGTCATTTTTTCCAATTAACCTTATTTTTGTCTCACATGATTGTTGTGAAGACATTATTGGTTACATATCGAAGACTAATGTCAAACAAAATAAAAGGAGGCGAAGCTCAGTATGCACAAATCTCAACATCAGTGCCAGTTTGTCAATCTATATCAGTGTCATAGCATAGATGTACTGTGACTGGCCAGAAAACAAAGCAATCTCCTCTCCTCGGTAAACTAATAATCTCCTCATTTCTTTAGTAAAAACGTAACAAAGTATAGATTTTCAGCTGGAAACATCAAATATTAACATAAAAATCATTTCTTTTTAGCTCAGGATGGTAAATAAAGACTCACATTACAACCATTGTGTTTTCTATAAAGAGCACTGAGTTACAATAATATCACATTTGATTTGTAATGTTGCATTCAACGGCTTAATCCCCTTTCACAAATCTAACTCCTTATATGTTTTGAAACCTCTTTTCACTTTTTACCTTCTTTAATAAAAAACCTTTTTATAAAACATCAAGAAAGATTAAACGATGCCATGGAACACAAATGGCAGTTGGCAATCTGGCTTATCGGTGACTCTTTCACAGAGAATGTTTCTGGAGCTAGACTATAGGAATGCTGTGGGGTTCAAGGGATAATTCTGTCTTTCAACTTCTACAATTTATTTAGTGGCTGAACACTGTCATTATAAGATGACAAGATGAAAAGCATTGTTGTGTAAAGGACATTAAATGAAAACCTACTTGAGCCAGCAGGACAGAGTATTATGTTTGGATCAGTAATGATTCCTAGGATATTATATAATCCTTGTAGAAAAAAATGCACAATATGACCACCTAATATAAGTGGCTTTTCCAAGGTTGGGAAATGCTATGGGGCATTGATGATAACTCGTACAATTGAAGGAGATTGTTAATTGTCAGCTAAAGGCAAATCCTTCACCTAAGCCTTATTTTATAATAAAAGACCTAAATGAAAGCAGAGAAAACAAGAATATATGTTCTGAAAAGTTATATATTATTAAACTGACATAAAAAATACAGGGTATTTTGCTTCCTGCTTATCTAATTAAATAATGGCATGAACAACTGTTAATGGATTAGTAAATCCAGAAAACAAGTTACTTTTATGTAAATTAAGGCCTATAGCTGTTTACAAATTTAAAGTAAAAATTACCACTCTGTTCAAGCTGCTGGAAGAATTAGGTGTTGTTCTAACAGTTGATATAAAACTAAGGCTGTAAATGACACATCCAGAAGTTGTTTACCAATTTGTGTATCGTTTGCAGCTACTATAAAATGCATACCAAACTTTTTGTGTTAACTCAGCTATTCCAGACTAGTAGAATACTATCAATCATGCTTAAAAATCTACTAAAACCCGTGTTTACTCATGCTTTCCCCAACAATCAGCTTACTGTGCATGTGACATACATGAGAGCTTAGGTAGCGGGTAGTGTGTCAGGTTAGTAGGTGTTACTTGCTAACAGATAGTCCATAGAAAGTTCTAATAGAGGAGGCACTAAGTACATTTTGTGCAGCAGTTTGTAGCAGACAGGTAGCTCTAAAGGAATTCAGTCTTCAGAAGTTATGAGTGACAGACATAGGTTTACCTAGGAGCAGATCCCAGGAAGCATCTTCCCTAGATCCACTTAAAGAACAGACGCAAGTTAGCTTCCAGGATGCCAGCTACAGACCTTACCCAATCCACAAATACTATTTCACAACCAGCCCAACAAACCAAACAGAAGGCATTACAGGAATCAAAGGCAGAGCAGGAGACAAGTCAAGGTAAAGCATCAAGCCAAGGCCAACACCACTAAAGTAGCTACTCCAATCAGTAATGAAATGAGCAAAGGAGGATGTCAGAAACCATAGCCCCTTCTGGTGGCACTGTGGTCCTCGGACCTGAAGCATGTAGTTCCAGTGTCCACCAGTGGGTGTCACCCAGCAGCCCACAGGTCCCAGCAAATAATCTCTACCTTGTACTAGCAGCTAAGAGGGTTTTTAGCCCCTCCTCAGGAAGTGCTACATGCCTCTGCATTTTACATGTGCCCCCATATTCTATAAACCTGTAACCCTTATCAAGATACCTGTACCATGTTCCTGTGACCCTCCTGCTATACCTGCTCCTTATGTTTCTGACTGTATTCCAGACCCGTGCTACCTGCTTTTTTGCACTCTGCACTTGTGTTTGTTGGTTTGCTGTGTATATATTTTTTTCTCACCTATGTTGTGTTCACAATAAACCTTACTTTTTATAACTATTACTATTTGTCTTGCACTTTTTTGCAACCTTTTTACATATTTCGTTATATTTTTTGAAACTTTTAAATGATGACAGTGTTCCTTCATTTTCATATTTTTTAAATGAGCTTTTCTTTTTCTTTCTCTTTATTGCTTTTTAAATATTGGATGTGAGCCACATGGGTATTACGTTTAGCCATTTTAACATATTGCCCTCAGGAATACATTTTGCAGCGTGCTTGCAAACCATTAATTTGAAAAATTAACATTTCTGTTCTGTGTTTTTTGATGACAATATTCCCTCCCATTCTAAGTCTTTGAGAGCAGCCCTCCGCATTGTAAAATTTGCTCTCCTGAAATAAAGTGCTTTTATTTTTCCAGTATGTGCTTGTTGTTCACATACTAACATAGTAGGTAATGTTGAATAAAGACAGGGGCCCATCAAGTTCAACCTATGTATATGTGTATGTCTATACAATATATACCTGTATCTAATAGTTCCCATATCTTTGTATATTTTTTTGAATTAAGAAACTCATCTAAGAGTTTCTTGAATTTATGAACGCTATCAGTGTCTGTGGAAAGGAATTCAAAAGAACTAAATCGATGGATAAGCGTACTACTATTTAATGGTCACACTATTAAAAAAGTAATCCATGGTGGTCGGTGTGCTTAGAACAGGGAGAGGAACCCTGTACCTCTAAACACAGAAATACACAAAAAAATGCTTAAAGAGCGCTACTGCCCTGGAAGTTCTGGCGGCTGGGGGAGGGAGGCGAGCCGCAAACGGCTTTGAAGCACCAATAGCCGTGTGTCCACAAGCTATATCGGGATGGTATACCGGGGGTGCACAAGATGCTGCGGGTGAATGAATGAAGTGGCAGGAGCAGTGCATAGAGTGAAAGTTCTCAATGGACTGGCTATGCATTTCGAGGCACAGCCTCTTTGTCAAGACTCAGATTGGTAAGTGTTAGCACAGCACTATAGGTGTTTTAAGTAAACTGAGTACCAATAGTTAAACAAATTAGTGTTACAGCTAAATCCCATAAGGTGAATCATAAAGATAAATATGCAATAATAAGTTTAGGTGAAGATCATAATATTCACAGTGAAAAAATATTGTAAAAATGTGTTTAAACCACTGAAGGGTCTTCAGAGAGACCTATTCAGTGTGATTAAAAACATAAAGTGATACAATGTGGCAGGAGTAATCTATTCAGTGTTAATAAATAACCTTTAGAGCATAAAGCTCCTATGGTGATACAATGTGACAAATTGTAATGAAATAAAGCACTAATACATCATAACAATCTCAGTGATGGGTGGTAGTAAAAATTGTTAAAATGAGAGCCCAGTGAACAAAAGTTCCAGTAAAAAGAGGTTGAAAAATCTATAAAAATTATTAAGAATTGAAAAAAACTCCTTAAAAAATCTCAATCCGTGATATAAAAAATGTTATTTAGATAGCAGAAAAAAACGCCAAGCACAGAAATATTCAATAGCTCTTCCTCACCCGCTCTGCAGCCCCCAAGCGATGGTTACTCACCAGATGGTGCGTGAAAATCAAGCCCCTCTCAGATGTGTGGGTCTGGTCCCCCAGCTCTCCTACCAATACATGCAGGATTCCCCCGGCAATAGAGCGGATACCGGCAGGTGTCTTCGCTCACAGTACCGCAACGGATCCCGCTAACCTTCCATGGCAGAGCCCCGGCTCCTTTTCCTCACGAACAACTGATGTTTTCACTCCCAGTCCCGATGGTGAATCGAATGAGATTTCAGAAGAGAAGAACAACAGCCAGATGGTGCAGTATGAAACAGCGAAGTTTATTAAAAATTATGGAATTTTAAAATTTAATTTTTCGGCCGGCCCGACATAAAATAGAAACGGATAAAAAACAGCTTGTGTTGGATAGATCTGCCCCTTGACGTGTTTCGTCACCTGACGTCTTCTGAAGGAAAACAGCTTGTGTTGGATAGATCTGCCCCTTGACGCACTGAGGCTTGACAAAGAGGCTGTGCCTCGAAACGCGTAGCCAGCGAGAGATCTCTATGGACTGGCTATTCGTTTCGAGGCACAGCCTCTTTGTCAAGCCACAGTGCAATCTGAGGCTTGACAAAGAGGCTGTGCCTCAAAACACGTAGTCAGTGAGAGCTCTCAATGGACTGGCTATGCGTTTTGAGGCACAGCCACCTCTTTTGTCTACCCCTTGGTCCTTCCCACACTCCTTCTCCTCCTCTTCCTCACTTTAAACCTTCCCCCACTCCACAATTCACAATATGCATCCACTGTAACATCCGTGATCTGAAGTGATAGTGAAGAAAGTCTGGGATGGGATTTTAGAGGCCTACATTATCATCAAGCGGGAAAGAGAATCATCATGGGGCCATGCTGATTAGGGCCAAGCATAGGCTTGGACCTTGCCCAAGGTTGCTTAACCCCACCCGCCATCTCCGACAGCATCCTTTACCGAGCACGTGTCTCTTCCACATCTGCTGGAGCAGAAGAAAACATGTGCCCTAATCACCTTTCCATTACTTGTGTATCAATGGCAGCTTGTAAAAAAGTCTGTTTGCATCTGCTACTATTCTAGATGGGAGCATTCTACCCCTTCCACAGCACAGGTATTCATATTTTCTTTTGCCCAAAATGTCATCCCTGCCCTCCAGCATCATGTGAAAGGTTATGACTTTTTGTTACTGGACTATGCAGTTAGTGGCTTGGTCCACATAACTACAGACACCTAGTCCAGCTAAGCAGGGACATTGCATCTTATCCATGGGCCACTGTGTAGATTTGCTGGTGTCTGGGACGGATTAGAACAGGGAACACCGCTGGAGCTGCTGGTACCCTCACATGTCCTGCACCTTGGTGATGTTACAGCACAGTCAGCCCCCTCCTAACCTTATCCAATGATTCCTCCGAACCACCGGTTCCCCACAAGTGCGCCAGGGACTATGGAAGGACACCAGGAAAATTCTACCAAGATGTTTTTCAGCTGATATGCCTGGGGGAGAGGAACCACACTGGCCAAAATTTTGGCCATTCTTTTGAGCGTCAGGCAGGTCAAGAGGTGCCTTACCACTTGCCAGATTGTGCCAGGCAAGGTCATATGTGACAATGGCACTAACTTACCGGCCACCCTTCCGTAGGAAAAGTTTATGCATGTACCTTTCCTGACATAATGTTTAACTGGCTGCAATGCAGCAGAATCACAAGCTGCATCCCAACCACCTGATATGCAATAGACCCATGCACCAGAACTTGGTGCTGGCAATGCTGTAGTGGCTGCATCAGCAACAGTGGGCCATCAATGCGTCTCTGCAAGTATGGGGCAAGGACATGCTCTGGGTAGCTGGGTTTCTATTCACCACTTCAGTGGCTCCTGATTGAGGATGCGTGCTACATCTTGTCTCCATTTGAGAGGCTCCCACAATTGTGAAGTGTGACAAGGCTGGGATATGTGACATGATCCCTCAGTTATTTCTGCTGGAGCACATACTGTATGGTGTAAAAGACTGTGCACAGGAAACACAGCACCAGTATGAAGAGGAGGACTACCTGCTGTCTCAGGGCAAGCGGGATGCTTTGCCTACTGCCTCCATCCATGTGAGGATGGAGAATTGGTGTGCCAGTGGCAAAGAGGAAGAAGAGGGTTGTGATGTTGGTGGTGAGGAGGAGATCTGGGATGCCTTCATAGGGGCCTCTCACCTCCTGATACTAGGGGAAAATGATGAGGGGGTCTACTAACACCATCCAAAAGGGAGCACAAAGTTCTGTGGCAGTGCAGCAAACAAGATATTTGCCACAAATCCTCATGTAGGCTGATCTCACTACTACTTTTTGTGACCTACATTATACTGGCAGTTACCCTCTGACTAATATGTTGACCAGAAGGTCCAGAGCTGGGGGCATTATTTTGCACAGAAGACCACCCCTGCCCTACCCTTGCCGTTGTTGTGCACAATCTTGTCTGACATAATGAAAGTTGTGGTGCTAGCTGTGAGGAAGAGGAGGACATTTGTGGCAGCTTTAAGGGGAATGTTTCACCCTATCCATGGGTGCGATGCTACCATCCAAAAAGGACCACACAGTGCTCCAAAGCCCCCCTCTATTTCATCCTCTTAGTTGTAATAGCTGCCATTACATGTATTTAATCTGATGGTTTTATTCCACCACACTGGAGGCATTGCTGCAGGGAGAAAACCAAAGAGCATATGCTGGCTGCCCTTGATTAATTTAGTTTTGGTTGTGAAACTTGTTCCTGACACAGGCAAAGCTGCCTTTTGTATGCTGACTTTTTTTTCAATGTTCAACTTTTTAAAAAAATGTCTTATTCAAGGAGTAAAAGATCAACTGTCTCTGAAACAAACAGAAAGTGGTGAGAACCAAATACTGGTATGTAATCACACATTTTGCTTCTCGCCAATAGTATCTGTTTATACTAGGTTATTTATTTGGAACAATATTTCAAGATTATTATTTGTTTATCATTTTCAATTTTTAGCATGAAAAGCTTTTTGGGTTATTATTTTATCATAAGGTCTTCTGTGCCCTGGTTTAAAAAAAGGATGGCATGGCAGTTAGTAAATTGCTTACAAGTCATCAATTAATTAACTTTTGGGGGGTGATTTATTAAACTAAACACACGCACGCACTAGGTGCGTGTGATTTTTACACAGCAAAACGTATTTATCAACCAAAAAGTCTCTAAAAGCATATTTCCACTAATGCCATATATGGAAAAATCATGCACATGATGCATATATAATGCTGCTTCACAGTTTAGACAAAAATGGTTAGCTCATGCATTTACATTCCAGCATTCATCAACGCAAGCAACACAACGTAGAGCTAATTTACACAACATCACCTTGCAATTCATGCAGGGCTTTGCACAACACACCTGCTGGGTGTGTACACACTACAAAGGTGTCTAGATTTCACCAATAGATCATGCTGGGAGGGAACACACTACAGAGGTGTATACTTGTTCGTGGCGTGTTTATACGGTTAGTAAATCAACCCCCATAAGTTTGACTCTAACCCAAAGCGCATTCCTATAATAGAGGTCAGCATCTTCCCAGGTCTGCAGTGTCACAGAAATATATAGAGCCTGCTAGAAATGAAGGCAGCTGCAGCAGTTGTCATCCCATGGAGAAAATACACAGAAAAGGCATTACCAATTACAAGGAACAGTGCAAGTCACAGACAACAATGCTATAGCATAGCCTTAAACCCTTCATGACTGAGCTAGTTTTCAGTTTCTCTTCATAAATGACTGACACACTTTTTACATTTTTGCTGTGTGATTCCACGGCAATATTATACTTTCTTACTAAATGTACCCACACATATTATATGTTGAGGGAAAAAACTAGATGAAAACACTTTTTTCACAAGTTTTGATTATTATTTTTTTATAATTTTTTTTAGAATAATTATAGTATAAAAATACATTTGTATATAATTTTTATTTTCCTAATTTGTTTTATACTTTATTTTTTTACACTTTGTAAAAAAAAACTTTTTTTGTCATTTTATATCATGCAGTCACTATGACTGCTTGATAAATTAACTTTTTTAATATTTGGCTATTATTAGGCTGCTCCAAACTTAGGAACAGCTAATAATACCCTTAGAGACTGATCCTGACAACATGTCAGATTCAGATCTCACTAAAGGTCTTTGATTCTGCTCAGACGATCAGAAGTGATACATTTCAGGCAAAGAGATACATTGTATCTCTTGTATCGCTTTGCCTGAAATGTATCATAAACATCAGGCTATCGAGCTGTCAAAACAAATAGCAGAGAGGTGAGTAACTTTGCTACCTCTCTGCTATTTTCAGCTGTCAAATACGGGATTGCCATTTAGCTCTCCCGTATTTGCATGTAACGGCTTCATTATTTCATTATTGAAAGAAAGAAGCTTTTACAAAAGCTTAACTATTTCATTAATGAATGCCTCTATACTGAGACATTCATTAATGACTGGTAACCGCTGATTCATAGCGGTTACCGGCATTACAGAGCCTTAAATAACTCGTCACGTACAGTGTATGTGGCCAGTCATATAGGCACTTTGTGACAGGACGTACAGGGTACGTCTCTCGTCACGAACGGGTTAAAGTATATCTAATGCCAACACGTTTTTTTTATTTTAGATAGTCTAGGTAATAGTTAAAACCCCTGCTAGGTTTTTTACTTCCTGTTTATTATACACAACAAAAAGTGATAGGATATTTCTAAAGTGCACTCTGAGAGTGGAACAGGTGTGTTCCCTGGAAGACACCCCATCTGTTCTTGTCCTGGTGATATCTCAAAATTTGGGAAATTAGTCCACAGTGGACTACTGGCCAACTTCTATCAAAGCATACTTGGTTGGAGCTGAAGGTATATGGGTTCAGTTTGTGAGACATCTGCTGAACTGCATCCAAGTTTAACATTAAATGCAAAACCCATTGAAGTAATTTATATTGTAAAGCGCTGCATAAACTGTTGGCGCTATATAAATACTATGTAATAATAATAATAAGTCAATGGGAGTCAAATCTTTAAAATTTTCAAGGCTAATAGGCAAGGGATTCCCAAACAAACAACATGGGGAGTTGGGCATTGGCAGGGTGGACAGGTACCAGTGAAAAAAAAGTGTAATTACTGTGCCTATTGAGGAGAGGGTGTTTTTATTAAGCTTAAATGGCAAAACTGAAAGTATACAAATCATTTAAATAACATGCTTCAGGGTGCCCTAAATCTGTGCATGTGTTTCAGGACATTCACATTCATTGGGACAGCATCAGCAACAACATATTCTTGCATCATATACATTGTATGTGTAATTTTTTTTTACTTTTACATTATTTCATGGCTTACATACAGCAGCAGCAGAAGCCCAACATGATTAATTTGAGTCTCGGTTAGGTATTTATTTGGAAGAGCACAGATTTATTTGTGTAGCAACAATAGACCAGAATTGAACAGTGAAGGAAGCAGACAGAATAGATTTAAAAGGTATACACTTCAAAATAAAATTAAGCTCAATCTCTGAACCTTGTAACAATTGGCAAACAGTGTGAAAACATGTTTCAAAGCATAGCTTGTATTTTTCCTTTCAGTACCACATAGCATTGTGTACAACGTTTAATAAAATATAAACACAAAGTGCACCAAAACACGACAAACCCACATTTTAGTTGTTATGCTGAAATAGAAAATATATTGCCATATTACAGAGACAATAGCCAGAAATATAGCACAGTGGTTAAAGAGTATGTAAGCAGTTTGATCAGTCACTGGGCAGCAATGTAAGAGGATGAGTGGAGTAATTTTTTATCCAGAAATAACAATTAGCGTATGTCATTTAGAAGACAGCAGCCAGAAATATTCTATAGAATCACTGCACATTATGTAAGTAGTTTTACTTGGATTCTATGCTAGAGTAAGATATAAGGCTTTTTTATATTGTGGAGAAAGTAACCAGTTAATTGTTAGAATCAAGAACCAGAAATATTGTACTGACACGTTGCACAACATATAAGCATTTTTATTGGGCTGAAATAGAAAAGGGAGAGGCTATGCAGATGTTATCAGGCAATTAAAAATTGCAGTGTATTTTGTCTGATTGAAGACAGAAAAATTTGCTGGACAGTGTGTACTTCTTTTTTGCTAGGATGCAATTTCGGAGGGATAGAGATTGCACATTATCTATCTATCTATCTATCTATCTATCTATCTATCTATCTATCTATCTATCTATTTTCTAAAATAGAAAAAAGTACAGATTTTCTGCACAAAATGTAATCCGTTTCAGATAGAGAGAGCAGTCAGACTGCATCTGAAATCTAAGAATTATATTGTATTTTTCCTGAGAGAGATTTTCTGCACAGTTTTAAGCCTTTCTTGATAGGGTGCCATTTCAGAGGGCAAGCAGTTTATAATACAGGAGTCACTGTTAGGCTGCACAATCTCAATGTGCCACTCAACTATAGCCACAAAGATTTTTCATGGCCAAAAGGAACAAGACAAACTGCATGACTTAGACTGTATTAAACAAAAAACAATGGAACAGGAGTGTGCAGAAAGTTTTTTTTCTAGTAATTCCATTCTAGCAAACATTTGTGAGCAATGTAGGATTGACCCTGCAGAAAGAAAATTTAACACATTTTTACAACTGGGAAACAGCTGTGGCAACATGTGGTACGTTGGTCCCTTTACCCTATATATTCAGTCATCATATGGCTACAACAGGAGGTTTCAAGCCACATTGACCATGAAAGTGGATACTGCCAGTCTCTGGAAAGAATGTTAAGCTATTATTTTGAAGAATTTTTTCTTCCTTTATAATAGCAGGTTGAGTGCTGCCATTTTGCCATTATAATATGAATCCAACAAAGTGGCCAATCAGTAATGGTCCCTCATCTTGATGGCCAAAATCCTGAGAGGGTTGAAATGTATCCCAGGAACCTTGCCCCTTGTGCTTCATCTCCGCAGCCAGAACTGCAAATCCTTCTCATGCTCCTCCTGTGGTATGTGTGGCCTTATAGTGAGTTAGGGTAAAGCAGGCCCTGAGACACCAGGAAGTCCTTCACTTTCTCCTCCTGCTGCAACACCAGTGCCCAGTCTATTAAACCACTAGGTATGACAATAGCAAAACACCAGCCTGTACTCTTTTTTTGCCAGTTATCTCTCATTAATAATGTCTTGCTGCTGGCCAGGTTTATACTACTGTATTCTGTATCATCTGTGGTATCTTTAATATTGATGAGAGCTTAATAGAAATTGGCCAGTGACAGAAACATTTTGCAATTAGTGAGAACAGGAACAAACTCAGCGGACTACTGGCCAATTTCTATCCATTAGTCAAAGGGGTTCTATTCTTATTCTAATAAAGCCACCTGAAAAAAACTTTTTGGTATCAGACTGAGATTGGTCAGATTCTGCTGCTGTATGTAAGTCAGTCAATTATGCGCTGTCAATGTACACTGCCACTGAGAGTCTGTGAAAATCATACTGGTCTGTAACACCATGTACAACTTTAAAGCACCCCTTAAGCATGTAAAGGATCTATGTATGTTTAATGTTGCCCTCAAAGCTGCATTAAAAGACTCTCTCTCTGCTGTCAGGCATTTTTTAAAGACGAATGCCAGGCAAAATAAAACTTAAATCTTGCAGTGGGGCTACTCCTGCACTGCAAGGGTTAAGTGGTTGTTTTAGCCTAAGGTGTAAAATAATAAGATATACCCACCTGAACCTTGGTCCCACATGGCTGCTAGACCAGTCCCCACAGCCTCTCTCCCCCTCCGCTCCAGCCGTCCAAGGATCCATGAGTCATCACACCTAATACCATTTAGCTCGCGGTATACTGAGACACCGCAGCTGGGACGGATCCCGACATTACTGTCGAGATCCACTCAGCTGCGCGATTGACAGCTGGCTCTGCCTATCTAGAGGCAGAACCAGCAGTGCCCGCCCCCTCCCCGTCCGTTCCGCCGGTCAGCGCTGGATGATCGGACAGGGGAATACCTGCAGGGAGCCGTGAGTGACAGTCACGCTCTCTGCAGGGATAGATCGAGAAGTGAGCGAGCGACGGTATGTGTTCGCTCACTTCAGAATCTATTGAACCGACCTGTGACAGTTTAATTGCCACAGGTCGGCTAGAACTATGAGGCTGAGTGATTTTCACTCGCCTCATAATTTTCCTTTTAAGGTGTCTTCCTTTCCTGACTCACGCAGTTAGGAATTATGAGGAGTTAGGCTGAATAAGCAAATGTAAAAATTCTTATGTAAGTCTGAACATTTATCATAATTTCAGACTTAAAGAACAACTCCAGGTAACTCCAGGGCTATCCCCACACTGTAAAGGTTAACTTCATTTTTGCCAAGGTTCAAAAATAACAGTTATGCTCACCCAAACTTCAGAGCTGGCTGGCTGTGACAGTGCTCCCTCCAGCTTGTCTCCTCCCCTCAGCATCCTAACCTCCTATACATTGTGTATAGAATGTGATGACTCAATGGACCGTACACTGCTGCAGCAGAGGAAAAGCGAGGTGAAAGGGACAAGTCTAGTAGCAACCCATCTCTAAAGATCAGGTGAGTATAACTTTTTTGCTTTTTTTTAAACCTAGACAAAAATGATTACTTAACCCTTGCAGTGCTGGGGTAGTCCAACTGCAAGGATTTAGATTTTGTACCTGGATTTCTGCTTTAATATTCAGAATCTTGCATATGCCCTACTATGACTGACTGTTTCATATTAAAGGGAATATATCAGGGTAAAAATATGAGAGCTGCCATAGCTGACATGTTTTTAGGAGGCATGCTCTAAGCCTGTCATCGTTTTCTTTGCTGGCACAAGTATGTAGGTATATTAATGTAGTAAATCTGTGAATTAATAAATTGCAGATTTGATTTGTCTGACTATATGCATTTAAAATTGTAAGTCTGCAGAGAATCATACATTCATAAATTAGCAATGCCTGGATTCCTAAAAACATGCAGATCAGACAAATCTATGTATATGCCAGTTTTTAGGCAAATTGAAGGAATGGCCATGTCTTTGGATTTGCTCGTCGCTAATATATATTAACTTGCCTTAACTAGTTCAACTTCATGAATTTAGTACAATGTGCTTTTCATTAATTTAGTTACTAAATTAACTAGTTTGGCTTTAAGAACAAAAGTTGCAAATCTTTCCACAAATTTGCACATTTTTATCCCTTGGTAGTTAGTTTTGGTAGCTTCTAGCAAATAATCATGTGATTAATTTGTCTTATTCCTAATTACTATAATTTGTAGTAGTTACAATTAATAATTAGTAATTATAATTAATTCCTTGTTATGCAAATTTATTATGCATCCACTAATGAATTAACTGCAGTTAAAGTATTACAGATTACACAAATTTCAAAAGCCTGACTTAAAATTGCATGTTTTAATTACTTGCTACCTACACACCTCCACATACATAATACTTAAAATGATTAACTATTTTGAGGTATTTGTGGCTCAATGAAGGAAAACCAGACAGTTCTTGTATCAAAGGGTAAAATAAAATGTAAATAGGGAAATGTGCCATATCTTGATGCACACTGTGCAAATAGCATCTCTTAACTTTAGATGTGGGGAAATTGTATAGTATTTTCACACGGCAGGAAAAAAGCAGAATATTATAGTACTGTAAAATGCTGTTCATGTCAATCAGTCAATGCCACTTGGACTTCAGTCTCAGAATTCAGCATAATAGATAGACCGTGATTAGTATGGCATATACCTGTATAATCTGTTGATATTATCTACTGTTTATTTGGATATTAGAAATAAATTGCTAATATAAATATCAACTTTAAATTAATAGTGCAACCCTTTATAGTTCTCAATTAGGCAAATCAGACATTTCATTATTTAATCCAAACAATGGATAACAATAGTGTGGCTGTTGTGGCTGCACTAGTTAAAAGCAAAAACATGGAGTCTTGCATTATTTGCTGAAGCATCTGCAGCTCTTTTACTTTCACATAACTGGAGAGTAATGTCAACCAGCATTTTTTCAACTAGTCTTACTTCATTCAGCCACATCCCTCTTAGTAAACTAAACGTGAGATCATAATCCATCACGGAAGCAAACTTGGAGCGGTGGCTACTTTACAACACACACAGGGACTATGGGGAACTAAAGAATCCACCCTCCAGAAGGAAGGACAGTGTCAACACAAATTCAGAGATGATGTGAGCATCTACAGCTGAGTGATACACAAATAATCTACATTTTTATTAATGGTTAGGGTATTTGAATACATTTTTACTAGGCCACATTTTGAAAAAGGGACACAATAGACAGTTTTTAATTTACAAAATCAACATTAGAGTGTATTATTTCACAGAAAATGCCAGCAAAATATAATACTGCATGCACATTATTTAAGAATTTTTATTACATTATATTAAAGTTGGACAGGGAGACACCAGACCACTTTCAGTAACAAAAATGAAGAAAGTTATGTAAGCAGATTTTATTTTTGATTGGCAGAGCAGTTGAATAGGCTGCAAACTAGGAAAAACAGATCATGATTTACACAGACCCTGATCGTATGATATTGCTGCCTTGAGTTAATGAGGAAATTAGTTAAGTTTATGCCAAAAGGTGTCAAGCTGGTCAGCTGTCCAGAGTTACGGGTATAGAGATATGCCAAGAAATATATCGGACTTTAACATACTTTTTAGCATCATTTATCTTCCATCCTTTTCACTCACCAAGCCCAACAATTGAAAATTCACATTCTTGGCTATTAGGTGTCAGGAACCCGATCTGAACCCAGGGCCTCTGCTGTAGATGGCAGTGGTTCTACCTGCTGAGCCACCTTTGAACCTTGGATAGCTCCTTGCCTGATCTCCTCTGTAATCCTCAGTCAAAACCTAGTTGCTGCTGAACTCTGAACTCTGAACTCCTTGCTCCTCCCTCGAACTTCCTATTTAAGCCATGCCTCTGCACTTCCTGTTTGACAGATTATTGTACTCCTGCCAATATCTTGCTTCCTGCTCCCTCTGTGATACAATCTGCCCGTACTGTTAAGACTTATCCACAGGGTTTTTAATTCAGGGTGTTTCATATATAGCTATAAAATATTTTTTACATTTATCAAAAAACCTTTAGCGCTGTGACTACACTTCATATTTTCACATCCACACCTCTCATAGCAGCTTTAGGACCACTATTTGATTATTTTAGTTCATTTTCCAAGAGCGCAGATTTTTGTTGTAATCAGTTTTGGGTAGTCCCTGTTTTCGTGCAGCTATGGAAATTTGCAATTTTTTAAACAATAGATTGGTTAATCTGGAGGAAGTTTTCAGTTTAGAGAGGATTTCCACTACGAATAGCGAGCAGGATTTCAAGTCCCTCAAATGGGCACTTGAAAAACAATTAAGATTATGGTGGGACATTACCACTCATGAGAGGTATCTCGTTGATGGGATTGTCCCAAGGAGCTTAAGGTGGGATATTTCACCTAATGATGGATTACTAGATCAGGAATCCCAGGTGGAATGGGTCAGATTTCTTCACCATTGTGAAGAAAAACTCTTACAATTATTAATAGCTAGGAAAAGAAGAAAACTTGAATTAGTAGAGATTAAGATTAAGGAACTGAAAATAAAATTAGAAACACAGGGGGATTCTGAATATATTAAAGACTCCCAGAAGGATTTAGAGACCTTTTTACAAAAGAAAGATGCAGAAATTAAGAACAGGAAGCATAAGAAATACATTAGAGATATGATGGATTTTAAAAATAATAAAGTTTATAAGTGGCAAAACCCATCAGAGGAAATCACTAGTTGTAACACTAGTGAACAGGGTTCTATTATGGACCAGGAAGAGGGTGAAGAGGAGGAGGGTACAGAATTTGGCTGGAAACCAATACACAAAAAACGTAAGAAAGACAGACAGAGTAACCCTGGTGTATTGTTTTTTAACTAATTATTGATATGGATTTATACATTTAAAATTATGAACATATAATGTTATATTCACATTAACATATGTATATAATGTGCATTGTAAATCTAAATCCAATTTATCTTGTTTAGTATTTTAAAACATATTTTTCCGTATATCTATCCTAATGATCACTGATTTTTTAACATTTTTAGATATGTTTTTATTTATATTTTAATCATTTGAACTTGGAATACTTTTGTAGTCTCTGTTTTAAACGAATAT
Source organism: Nanorana parkeri (assembly GCF_000935625.1). Lineage (NCBI taxonomy): Eukaryota > Metazoa > Chordata > Amphibia > Anura > Dicroglossidae > Nanorana > Nanorana parkeri. Next base: position 1,697,863 of record NW_017306638.1, on the reverse strand, counting down.
GCTCCATATAAGAGGTTACCCCATGCCCCTATTTGTCTTAAGGGAACAATGGTATGAACCTCTTTGAGCTGATTGTTTCTGTAGAATCATGTAATTATTTGATTGCTTAATTAGTAGGGGTATATCTGAACTCGGTTGGATACCTAGGGAAGATCTGTTAAACCTTTAGAAAACGTCAAGTGACGAAACACGTCAAGGGGCAGATCTTTCCTACACGAGTTGTTCGTATTTGTAGGTCAGGCCGGCCGGCAAAACTATTTTAAATTTTCCATGTGAACTGTTCGTTTTAAATAAAAATCATCTCGTTTAATTCTACTGCACTATGGGGGCTGTTTTTTCTCTTTAATCCCTTTGATCTACCACCGGGATTGGGAGACTATTACATCGGCAACTGGTGAGCGGAGGGAGCCGGTTTTTGACTGGATTTGCTGTAACACGACGGGCATTGAAAGGAGCTTGCTGTCCATATACCATCTACAACTGGGGAGGGGAACGAGCCGGGATCTTACCGGGCTCGCTGCGCATCTCACAGGGGTAGGTCTCTTTGAAGACTTATCCACAGGGTTGTTAATTCAGGGTTTCATATATATCTATAAAATATTTTTTACATTTATCAAAAAACCTTTAGCGCTGTGACTACACTTCATATTTTCACATCCACACCTCTCATAGCAGCTTTAGGACCACTATTTGATTATTTTAGTTCATTTTCCAAGAGCGCAGATTTTTGTTGTAATCAATGTCCAAGTTGTACAAACTGTCTCTCCCTCACAAAGCCGTCAGCGATCCCTCACTATCTCCAACCCACACTGACGACAGCATGCTGGGTGAGAATTTCAAAGCCCTGTTATAGGCCATAATTCTTTGTAGACTAAATGTAAGTTCCAAAACACATAATAGACCAGCACCAAAAAAAACCTCCTTTACGATCAGAGGACAATACTTTCTGCAATCCAAGAATGGCGGCCCCGTTTCAGACAAGGGATATTATTCACTGCCTAAAACATAAGAAAGCAAAACACCGGGCGCCTTTCCTGGTGCATTGAAACCTTTTAATCAGTTAAAACATATACAACACTATATATGTGCTCACAAGGAGAGCAAGGATATGAGCAGCAATTGATATACAGTGACTGTCCTGAAAATGACATAAATCAGAGGACAGTTCAGAGGATCCGTTGATCAACAGAATCGCACAGACACAGCTACAATTCTTTACCTGACCAGAGTTCACAGGTCTGGCAAAGCATGATAGAGTTCTATTTTGGTGCCTGGGAGAACTTGCCCATAAGTTCACAGTTTGGGTGAACAGCGTTTATATTGTATTGTAATTGTAAGGTCTTCCTTACATTGTAAAGCGCTGCGCAAACTGTAGGCGCTATATAAATACTATGTAATAATAATAATATATTGTAAAGTACTGCACAAACTGTTGGCACTATATAAATACAGTATAATAATAATAATAACAGGAAAAACACAAATGTTGTGATAAACCCAAATTGGTGTTGTTGGTGTTGTATACAAACCTCATCCCTAGTGCAAATGAAACAATTATGCATGCAGAAATGTGAGCTGTCTGAACTTTTAAGAAACTTATTGGATCATAGTAAGATGGAACCTCACAATTTACAAACAACAGAGAATGGGCTACTAACATGGAAAGATAAACACGTTAATTATCCTGATCAAAGATCCAACCAGGAACCAGAATTTCATGAACAGCAGATATCAATTTATTTTACTGACACACTCGTGGATCCTGTTTGACTAATCAACCAGCATTTTATTTTCTTAAAAGAAAAAAAAAAACAATGCTGATGCATGGCTTTATGCCCTTTCAGTATGTGGGCTGCTTCAAGAAAGTTGGAAATGGGAAACAAATGGGAATCTCGTAAACAAGAAAAAATCTTCTGGCATCTGACATCTTCTCCTGCCCTCACCATACTTATCCTTGGATCCCCGCTGCTCTCCCTGCCTATATAGTGGGGATCCAAGGCGAAAATGACAGCTGAAGCTGGCGGGGGGTAGAGGAGGGAACCGTTTGTCAGGATGGCCGAGCGGCAAGAGAGAAAGAGCATCGAGCAGTGAGTGGGGAGGAAAGAGCAGAGACGCTGTCATCCTGTTAGTTAGTGCTCTGTGTGTGACCGGGCGGAGGATCGGTAAATATTTGTGATATTTACCGATCCTCTGTATGCAGAGCATCACTCCAACGTTTGTAAACAACTGGGGACACATAGTACTATGTGTCCCCGGTTATGAATGGACAGGAACTTTACATCACTTCCTGTTCATTCATGAATTTCTGAATAGGTAGTAGCACTAGTACAGAAACTTCTACCCATTCATAACTGGATTATTTTACTATCTCCAGTTTCTGAATGAATGGGAAGCCTCTGTACTGAATGCTTTCCATTCATTTAGAAAAGCGGCTGCAAAAAAGAGATTGAGGGCTCTATGTCCTCAATTTCTTTTTCTATTTCAAAAGAGAAATGTCAGGGGGTCTAGACCACATTCATTAAATGATTTTTAACATACAGTAAGTCGCTTATTTACAGTTCTGTGTTAATTATTTTTAACGTTACGCAAAAAAGGCACAATTTAAAATTTGCAAATATTTGTTATTTATTAACTCAATACAGTTTTATCTTTCAGATTTAGTTGGAAAAGTATTTTTTGTGCACTGATACTGATTTTAGTTTGCTTTTATCAATTTAATTGTGTATTTTTATTGGTTTAATATTGATGTGATAAACAATTGCGCAATTATCGAAGGACCTACAAAATTCATGGCACCATCTTTTTATTTTACTAGGCCTGTGCTTTTCGAAAATAGATGGTTTTGGGGTCTTTTACAAACGCTAGCAATGCAGCCATAGAAAATGAAAACAATGGGGAAAAAATTGCAAAAATGGTGTGGCCAGCTGAGGGTAAAAGCATTTCGGAGGGCTTGGCAGCAAAAGGGTTACTTGTAGTGTGGTTCCTGACAGAATGAGATGGTTTACAACCTCTTTTAGGCTTTCATTGCTGTCTGTATCTCATTGGGGAGATTTCCGGATACTTTCTGTGTTGCCCGCAGGGTGTCTTGTGACAGGAAGTGATAGGAAATCTTTCACATTGGGACAGAGAGACAGCAACCAAACCTGGGTTGATTTATTAAAGCAGTTGAGGCTGTTCACTTGCCAACATAACTATTGACTTTGCAAAATGTATGTTAACTTTGCAAAATGAATATTAGTAAATAAGTTTAACCCGTGTTCACTCTGAATACCCAAACATGTGTAAAGAAAACTAAAAATACAGGATTTTTGCTAGTACATGACAGTTGAAAGTAGTGAACACAGCTTAATTTTACTTACTACAGTGAGCATTTACTTTGCCAAGTTTCTAATGCTTTGGCAAATCAACTCCATATTCTTTATTTGATTCAGCCAAAGGTAAAAATATATTTTACTGCATTTTTTTTCTCATGAACTGCCTGGCAATGGCAAAACATTGACATTTTGTTCTGTTTTTTTACATTTTTCCCCCCAATAACTGTCAACCAAGTATCATGTTTACACTTAGGACTTTGTTTGGAAGCTGCAGTTCCATTTATCACAATTATACAAAGCAGCAGAGCTTAAGTAGCTAGAAAAGATTTTTTGGGAAAAAAACTCAATTGCTTCTGTAAATGAACACAGGCCATGTGATTTAATTTATCTTAATTGAAGAACTTTGTACAAGCAGAGCAGACATGACATTTTTAAGCTCCATTAAAGCAAATACCTGTTAAAATATTTAATTATCCTATAGTTTTAAATGTCCTTTTGCTAACAGAACTTGATGCTTAGCAGGATATTCTAAAGAAACAGAGCATACCACCGGATAGTTAATATTTAACAGACAGTAATTTCAGTCTTTGCCAATGTAATGTTTCTGCCTAAAGTTAACTTACTTTCAGTTACAGTTCATTTATGCTGACCAAACTCTGTACAACTTTGCAAACTTTGCAATTTAAAATAAAGAAACATCAATCATGCTCTATACAGTATTTAAAAAAAAGTGCAGGGCTAACCATGCAATCTGTTGATAAATATTTCTCACCTTTCCCTGTATTTTGTTTTTGGACGTACTTTCTGGCAAAAAAGTTACACATTTTGATTAGGATTAAACCTTTGTAACTTGCTTGTGAGTTGTAGTGTATGTATAGCCAAACCTTTTTTTTAGTTTTTGGAAAGAATAAGGAATGGTTAGAACCCCATCAGTATTCAATGTTGTATCCCATTGGGGAAATTTCCCTCTACTTCCTGTCCTGCAAATGCAACATGGAGTGAGAGAAAATCTCTACAAAAAGAGTGGAATTTCACTGGAAGATATCACTAAAACAGATCCCTATAGGAAGATTTACCCTCACCATTTGATTTTGGTGAACCGACACAGCCGTTACCTGAACGCCGTCCCAGACACCAGTGCCTGGAGACAAACATAATGGAGCAAGCCCTTCCACTTACCTTGGAAGTGGGCAGCAGGGCATGCCGCCAGGAGTCCTTCCTCCCTCATACCGGTTGATAGAGCTGAAACACCTAAGCGCAAGTACCCTAGCTCACATGTTATGTGGGCCACTGCCACTATAATTACAAATACCATCTCTCTTGTCCTACAGTCAGCAGACTGAACCCTGTCAATTAACCTGCAACCTACTTAGATGCATAAGTGAACTGCCTTACTGCTTGCTGGATGACATAACTGTGCATTAAGTGAACTGCTATACTGCTTGCTGAGGATATAACTGTGCATAAATTGAACTGCTATACTGCTTGCTGAGGACATAACTGTGCATTAAGTGAACTGCTATGCTGCTTGCTGAAGACATAACTGTGCATAGGAGGAATTTCTGTGCCAATTGTGCTTCAACCTGTTTTGCATTGCATGAGTGGAGTGCTATACATCGCTTCAAGCTTGACAAATCTTGCACTCAACCAACTGCTGTAACTGCTCTGTTCCCCCTAACCTGATTGATTACAATCTGCCTACTTGCTACTGCTTACTGCTAAAGTCTATAACGTTTTCATCCTGCAACATTATTGTCAATTAACTGCAGCCCCAGTAGTCCTACTTACTATTTAGTTAAGGAGAACTCTTCCCTATAATTAACCACTACCCAGCTCCTATAGTTCACCCAGGTGGTAAATGATGTGTACGGTCACCCAACCACACTACGTGTAATAGGGAACTGCTCATTGAGCCACCTTTTCATAGATGATTCAATTATCAGTTCCGCAGCTGCGATCCAGTGAGACTACACAGACTCGGCGAACCTGACATTATCCATCTTATCTTATTTGCATCCGGAAATGTATGAAAAAATTCATACATTTCCGGTAATAATTCATCAATTTCCAACGCATTTTGCTGATGAGCTTCTTCAGGGAAATTGTAGCAAGAATCTATATATAAATTTACAATCAATTTTTAGTAATACATCTAAATATATACAAAATCACATTTCACACATTTTTTCTTGTTGTTTCTTAATATAACACAATCATTTCCCTTACTCACTCTGAGACCAGGAATCAATGCAAATCCATTTCCAAGATATGAGAATAATAATCCACCTTCTCTCAGAGTCAGTATGGCGGGACCATAGGTGCACACAGAGCAGGGAGTCTTGATAATCTATAATATGGCAATTACTATTATTCTGTTTTTCTAGTACTATTAGAGAGTATATAAACTTATTCCCCACTAGTGACCAACACCCAAGAACCCATATGTCTAGTTGTACCCCATTATGTGTAATATAATACCTCTAAAATATACTTCCCAACATACAAAATGGCCTCCCATTGATTAATCACCTATAAATACCCTCAAGGATCCGCCCAGATAATATTATATACCGTGTAGGTATATCAATTCATATGTGTCCTAACACAATATCCCAAATGGTTCATATTAATGGAGTGTATTCATAATTAATTCCGCTCAGCTCTCCCCACACAATTCCTAGGTGAATCAACTGATATTAATTGCTCAGCAAAATTAAACAACTACAATCTATTGTCATGTATCAAAAATTACCTCTTCAATAACTAGTAAGAAGTGCCCATTCATCTCTATAATGTAAAGTGCCCATGTTACCTTTCCAGTGTTTGTGAAATATCCCCTCTTTGTGTCCTTCCAGAATTCGTGCTCCTGCATGTGTCCGCCCGTCTCCTCCAGCTCATCCTCTCCTCTTTTCGCCCTGCCTTTTATGTGCCCCCACCTTCCGCCAGCAACATGCTGATGCGGCATGTGACGTCACCGAATGGCGTGCGCATCCGAGTTGCGCTTGCGCAATAGAGAACCCCATGGCTGTAATGACGCTAGTATGTAACTTAACAACATCACAACGCTAGCCTTTAAAGCAAGACGACCAAGGTACACTGCATTTCTCTTGTGAGCGTTGCCGCGGCCAACGATCTATCTAATCCATATTAATCTTTCTATATTGCTCAACCAGGGATACCTCATCGCAGTCAGATGCTTATATGGTCCCGCCATACACACATTCTACAACAATCCCCACGGCTCCAAGCAGTTTTCACATCTATAAATCCGAACAAAAGTATATCTCTGTATGTAACCATCAGACATTATATGTGATTACATTAAATCTCTCTCAGAATAATTTGATATAAGATTACACTTATTATTCCTCATTCATTTAAGAAAAGGTCTGAAGCTTAAAACTTCATTTAGCCCAGGATACATATTGGCTCTCAGCTTATAGATCCAGCGTGTCTCTACTTGTAGTAGCTTTCTATCTATATTTCCTCCATGCTCATGTGGGTGTACATGGTCCAGGATATAAAATTTAAGAAATCCTGGATGGAAATTGTGATATAGACCTACATGTCTGCTCACAGATGTAGTGAGTTTGCCATTACTTGTTAAATAGATATGATTCTGTATACGTTTCCAAGCCGTTATTAACGTTTTGCCTATATAATGTGGAGTGTATTATATAGGCAAAAAATGTTAAGACCGGTTTGGAAATGTAAATGTTATATCCTGGACCATGTACACCCACAGGACGGAGGAAATATAGATAGAAAGCTACTACAAGTAGATACATGCTGGATCTGTAAGCTGAGAGCCATTATGTACCCTGGGCTAAATTAAGTTTTGAGCTTCAGACCTTTTTTTAAATGATTGAGCAAATATAAGCTTCCTGATTGAATGGGAAACCTGGGAAGCCACAGCTACACTCAATCGCAGCTTTCCAGGCACCAAGGTTGCTAGCACCCCCTTTCCACCTCACTGATTGTGCACCATTTAGCATGGCTGCCCCCCACCATCCCAGCCATCTTAGGCAGCATAAAGGCTGAGGACACTCCTTTCCATAATAGATCTTCCTTCGTCTCACCATAAAGTGTCAATATACCTGCGGGTGGAAGTCCAGAACCCGCTGAACTTCCTTGCCTGCTCCAACTGTAGCACTACATGTCTCATAGATCTCATAGCTGAGGTTACATTTCCATTCCCCTCTCATCCTTGTTTTTCACAAAGTGAAGCCTTGTGCCATTTGCTTTGTGACTGGCCAGGAGGAGGCAGAGATGTGATGACGGCACAGACCTACAGCTGAAGTGAATAAGAAAGTTCAATGGCAGCTGTTCTCCCATCCGCTGGTATTTTGAAGATTTGTGGTGAGAAGAAGGGGAGGGCAAGCAGAGGCAAGTCTCCTCCCTCCCTATCTCAGGGTATATGGAGTGAGCTGGCACTTAGGGGGTAGAACACAGTGGTATGAGTATAAACCACTGTGGGAGGGAGCTTCAGAGCTTTGGCCTGCTGCATGCTGGCAGCTGTAGTCACAGGAGGCAATGTTGACATCTCAGCAGTTACTGGGCCTGGATCCTCATGTTTCTTTCTGGGCCCAGTAACCGCTGAGGCACTGACATTGCCTCCTGGAACTACAGCTCCCAGCATGTAGCAGGCCATTGCTCCCTCCCACAGTGGTTGATACTTGCCATGGCCCAGTCGCCCATGCGACTGATGTGTCCCTGGTAGTTCTGCCAGTGTTAGCCATTGTTTAGCATCCAGGTAATAGCCTCTGTTTGACCTGCCCGTCGCTGCTACCCGAACCCCACTGCAAACTGCTGCATACACACATAGGAGGGCAACCTTCCCCATTATTTGCTGGAGACACAAATAAGAGAAAAGCACAAACAGAGCAAAGCCTGGCTGCTGTCTCACTTTTACTGATGACACAGTCACAAGTCTAGTCTCCTTGCTTGGAGAGCCCAGCACTGCATTTTCCAACTCAAGTTCAGTGCTGCAAACTACCAGGATCTGCTGCTGGCTGAGGTCAACTGGAGCAGAGCTCAGTGTGGTCAGTGCACTGGAGTTATATAAAACTCTGAATTAGCATAGATTAAATATTTTCTGGATTACAGTAGATTTATTTCACTTTTCCAATGCAATGCCTCTAGAAAGTAAATATAAAACAAATTTTAGCTTACAGTATTTTATATCTAAAACAGGTCCTTCCAAAGATTTTTGGTGCAAAACTGTGTAAGGAAATACAAAGCAGCCAGGGATCTCATTCAAATTGAATTAAACTGTTGGAGGGCTGCAAAAAGGCATGAGAGAGCTATACAATATGTCTAGATATACACAGAGGCTGGCAGTCACACACACTGACAGATAAAGAGCAGATACAAGAAGAAGACAAGCTGAAATACCTCTCCCACGCTGAGACACTGCTAGAATCCGAGACTGTACCACCTTCTACAATGGACTCCTTTGAATGGAGGAAATTGGGCATAATTTGCATATGAACTAACTGCATTATTTATCGCTTCTCGGCCTTTTGGCTAAGATCAAGTGTAGTATCTGTTCTTATCAGTTTTCGGGGAAGAAAGGCATCGATCCACCGGCACAGAGAGATGCTCGGTATTCCCTGATGTGATTGGTGGGTACTGGAGGGGCCTCCTTTCCTCCTGGGTTGATTCTGGTCCGGTTACGCCGGGCTTGTCCCCAGTTGTAGGCAGGAGGCTCTGAAGGTGCTAATGCCTCCTGAGAGAATGGGTGCGAAGCTTGGTCGAGGCTAGAGGGTTCGGGGGCGGCAGAAGCGCGTGGTGTTGTGCACTTGGGTATGGGACCCCACATGACTCACTGTGCACTTGGTCACACACCATATTGCAATTTTCTGCACTTCGCCTCCAAGACAGGCCTTATGGCTAGTCTGGGGCAATATTTTTGCACTCCGGCCCCTAAGGCCTGTCAGAGTGGTGCACTGGCACTTTAGATTATTTAAGCACTCTATCCACGTTTGGCACTTTTTTATTTTAAATTTTGACCCACAGATGCGAAAGGTGCAGGTTTCTTCTGGGCCTATTCCCGACGCTGGGAGGAGATTCTGTGCCTCGAACGGGGTTCTCTGTCTCCTCCCACCCAGGAGGTGGGTTTCTCTTCGGGAGATCCCACTTGCCTAGTACTGAGGGGGACCTGTTTCGGCAGGTCCCCAAAGGAAATGGTCCACGGCCTTCGGGTTGGTGGACCACCAGTCTCAACCCCTGTCAGGAGCCTTGCGCCCCGGGGGGTCGGGAAAGTAGGTCCCTTCTTTTGAAGGACCTTGCACCCTTGTGCACGTTTTTTGTGTGCTGTGATTTCACGGTTCACTTTTTTTGTTCACAGGGGGAAGTTTTGATGCACGTCCACGGGCTTAAAAAAAAACTGCATTATTTACCTATGAATGAATCGTGACATATTCTTATGTAAATAGTGCTGTCCATTCATATGTAAATGTTAATCTAGTCCTGGCTGGGGGGGATTAGGGTGTGCCCTGGCACATCCCGTGTGCACACCTATGGTTACATTGACTTGTAGGCAGGTCCCTGAGCCTTTATGAGCTACAGTGATGCCCTGTTTTTTTTTTCTTACGTGGCAATGTATGCCTGGGCAATTTTTTTTTAAAGGGAGTGGGTAGAGGAAGGGAAAATTTTCATTAAACATTGGTGATTCAGTTGAAAGTATTTCTTATTTTCTGTAACTTAACAGTGTTAAATGAGCCTTTCAAAAATAATTTTAGTTTTTTAATCAGTCAGTTTACAGCTGTATCCTTATCTGAATGTTCCCCAGTTCCTCCCAAGGTTTCAAAAATGTTCTAAACTGCAGTCCCACCAGCCCTAAAAAGCTCTTCTTTGTCTCTCATTCAAGAATATATACAGTATTTTTTTACATTTCTTTAGTGTTATTAGTAATGAGGAAATGTATTTTTGTCATTTCTTATTCTTTTACACGGTGGCTCATAGATTTTAGCCTTTGCTGCCAGTAAGGGAATTCTTGAACAGTTATTGTGAATTAATCATTTTTTTGCAATAACTACCTTCCTCCTATTACTGTCTCTGGAGTACATCTTCCATTTACTGTGAAGTCCAGATGAAGAAGAGTTATTAAAATTCTGAAAGTTATAACACTGAAAATGTACCATACATGTATATACTGAAATGTAAAACTCACACATGAATTACTAAAATATTCAAAATAGAAAAAAAGTTTTGTTGTAAAGTAGATCAAATACAACATTTACACCAAGTATATAGCATAATTTGGTTATATCATATGATGTGGTTATTCTGTATGACATTTTTATTTTGGAGGTCAAATTGTGTAAGCTGTTTGTTATGTGAAAAGGATTTATTCAAATAATAAAATAATGAATAAAATGTTTCCAATAAGTCTCGCTTTCATAAGCTTATACAGTGAAATTAACAAAATGTATACTGTGAAAAAAAAAGTGAAAATCACTTTAACCACCTAAAAAATTTCAATTTGTGATTACTGTAAAATTTCATCAAAATACAACCAATAAATCTAATGTAACAACTAAAGGTGGCCATACACTTTACAACCCTTGCAAGACTTTTGTCTAGCGAGGGTTGTAAAGTAATTTAAAAAATGTACGATCTTCCCATCTTGGACAGGCAGCTCACACTTGTGATCACTGCAATGAGGGGCCGACTTCCGATGACTGCAAACGGGCAGTGTGCGCGTGCGCACACCGGCCCGTTTGGCAGTTGTCGAACAAGCAGGCCACTAACCCGCCGAGAATCGTACGATTCCCGGTGGGTTTTCCAGCCTGCTTGTTTGATGGAAGACGTGCGACTGTACAGTAGAAATGGTTGCACGCCTTCCCTACACTCTGCGATTATCGTACGATTGCGGGATTTCCCACGATTCTCGTACGATAATTGTACAGTGTATGGGCACCTTAAGTATCTTCTTTGTTTTCTGCTTCCTGAAAAAAAGAGAGACACACTTCAAACCATGCCCTTCCCCACACCCATGTTCAACTAACATACGCACCAGAGGTAGAGGACCTTACTAATTATTCAGTTCAAAAAGCACTTTTTGTGAGATGTCTTTCCATCAGACTTTTCGTCTGTCCATCCACAAGTACAGTATGTATCTCAAAGCAGTGCAGAAATAAATAAAAGTCCACTTGGTTTATTAAAAACTAAATAGAGCTATTTTACTCACATTTGTTTCTGGTGTCTCTCATACACGCTGTTTTTTAACAATCTCTTGGTCACCAGTTAAAAGATTCAGCCCACTGTACCTCCCTCAGGAGGCCCCTTCTCTAGATGTGTCTCATCACAAGGACCTTTTGTGATGAAACACATCTGGAGGCAGGGTCTGAGCCCCTACATGATACCTGTCCTTTACTGTTCCCATTTCACAGTGCAAGCTTTATTTACTTTCCATGTCCGTGAGTCAGTTTATGGACATTATTATAAAAACTTGAGAACACAATGTTCTCCACAAAAGTAGAGGAACATGGCAATAGCCACTGATCTGGTTCCATAAAGCATTTGATTGGGCAAGTTCACAGGTTTTGTGGGCATCTTTTCAATTTTCATAAATAGAGAGAATCTTCAAAAATATACAGTATATTTAAGAAATAAAATAAAACATAGTATAAACAGTGAAACATAAACTTTAGAAAGTCTAATAATAAAATGGCAACAAAATCTACCCCCGCCTGACATCTGTTGGGAAAATTAAATGAATATATGTAAAAAAAGGAAAAAAACAAACCTGTCTACCATACTACAACAGACCAATGGAAAATTATAAATTACCTATAAATTACACAAAATCAATACAAAACAATGGAAACAGCGTTTATCATGTTACTTATTTATTGCCCATATAGACCAACATATATAAAACTCCCATTACATTTAAGAATGTCTGCCCTATGTAGCTGGAGAAATGCATATCAGTAAGGAGTCATGCAGTCAATGTAACAATAGTGTGGAAACATATTAAACCCTTGTGGTGAAAATTGTCCCTGAAAATCAGTTATTCAGTGTGTCTAAAAAATCTATATCTGTCTTCATGCATACTTCATTGCACAATATTTGAAACTTACTATGTATATAGACTCCATATGGAGAAATACATATTCATATACCCAAACCTAATTCAAGAATGCAACCTTTCAGTGCTGTGTCCCACTGGGATTTAAGGGAACTATCTGTCCATTCCCATATGTAATAGTGCAAACCAGATTGAAATCAATATATAAGAGCACAGAAGCTGTTTCCATATTTGAAATAACTGCCATATAATGCTCCCACCGTCTGCTTGTTCCAAATAGTTGATCAAAGTGACTCCCACATATGAAAAGTTTGTAATTCACCACATGTTCTTCACTTATAAAGGTGAATCCAAATAAAGAACAAAGCAGACATGGCAGAAATATCCAGCCCCAGATGCCTGTCAAATATTGTCCTGAAAACTGTACTCCACAGTGGATATCTTACTAATATATGAATTGCATTCAATTGCCCAAACAAATTATACAACAGTGTAGGTAATTCCAGACAGTAGAAGGCTACAAAGAGTAGGCTGTGTGTGCATGTGACATCCATCATTTAAAAAGTTTTCTCCAGAACAGTCTAACAGTCATCCACAAGTACATTCCAGCATGGGGAATGGAGAGGCAGACAGCCAAACACCACACCGGTTTTGCTGCTCCCTGGTGTCATAAGTGCAAATAAAAATGCAGGCGAAGATGGTGCCATCACAGCCACTCACACCATGACATAATGATGTAACACTCAACCTCTCACATCGTGGAGTGCATCACTGATAATGCCATCTCTTTTTCCTCCAATTAAATTGGTGATCCTGACAGCACATTATGGCTATTAAAATGCATAAATACACTAGTTGCAATAATATTAAACTAGATACAACAATATTACAGAATACCTGTTGGACAATACTCTTCTCTCTGTGAGAAAGCATTATTACGATCCAGGAAATATGCGATTGCCTTATGGGGTCAGGAAGGAATTTTTTTCCCCTGTTGGAGCAAATTGAACCATGCTTTATATGGCTTTTTTTGCCTTCCTCTGGATCAACAGTGGGTAACTGTGGGCATAGTGTTCTGTTTTAGGTTTTTCTTCTTTTTTTTTCTCGTCCCTATAGGTTGAACTCAATGGACATGTGTCTTATTTCAACCTTGCCACCTAAGTAACATACATTAGATAATATATTTTTTACTTCAAACTAAAAACATAATAAACAGTAACAATGCATCCTATAGTTTATGACATCATGAGGGAGGCTAAGCCAACTTACAAAATGCAGTTTTCAATTAATTAACATTAATATTAAAGGATAATTATGAGGCGAGTGATTTTCACTCATCCTCATAGTTCAAGCCGACGTGTGACAATGAAACTGTCACACGTCGGCTCAGTAGATTGGGAAGTGAGCAAATACATACCGTCGCTCGCTCACTTCTCGATCCTCTCCCTGCAGAGAGCTGTGACTGTCACTCATGGCTCCCTGCAGGGATTCCCTCCTCCATTGTCCAATCCTCCAGCGCTGACTGGTGGAACGGACGGGGAGGGGGCGGGTACAGCTTGCTCTGACTCTAGATAGGCAGAACCAGCTGTCAATCACGCAACTGGGTGGATCTCGACAGTAATGTCGGGACCCATCGCGGCTGCGGCGGTCTCAGTATATCGCAAGCTGTAGCTGGCAATATACTGAGCTTTGGGTCACGGGAGGACGCTAGTTTATGTCCTCCCATGACCCTTAGGAGAACTATGGGGAAAAACACTTACCCAATAGTTCTCCTTTAATATTAAAATCTACAAACCAATTAAAGCTGAAACTATCATTTAAACCTGGGGGCGTTTCACTCCTCAAACCACTTGCACAGTGAATGATTTATAAGTTACTGAAAGTTGAACTACAGCCTTACCTACAGTCTTACACAATTGTACAGGCTTACTGTTTACTATTTCACTGCACACTGTGAGCATCTCACAGAGTACGTTAAAAGCTACAGCTAGTAATGTTCTGGCTGGAGGATGATCTCCAGCCTTATTGTCCCTGGTTCTCCCCTTTATTTCATTGGATTTCAATGTATTGAAATATGGGAGCTCATCATCCCATGTGACCTATATCTAGGGCAGTCTGCATGCAAATGCAGCCTGCCTTGGAACACTCATTCCTCCAAAGTGACATCCACCTAACAACGGATTTTGATATTTGCATAAGTCCTCCCAAGAGCCAGCCCACTGCTTGCATCCGGGTTGAGGGCTCTTGAGAGGAGTCTGAGGCAGGGTTAAATCAAAGAAAGGTATATGTGAACACATGTGATTGTGTGGGATTTTGTGTTAAGGTGCCCATACACTGCACGATTATCGTACGATAATCGTATGCGATCGGGTTTTCATACGATAATCGAGCAGTGTGAACGGAGACGTGCGACCGTTTCTACTGTACGGTCGCACGTCTTCTGTCGAACCAGCATGTTCGAAAACCAGCCGGGAATCGTACGATTCTCGGCTGGTTAGAACGGTGCTCGGAAGATAAATGCTGAACGGGCCGGTGTGCGCACGCGCACACTGCCCGTTCAGCATTGCGGTCATCGGAAGCCCGCCCCTCAGGAGGGCGGGCTTGCGATGATCGAGAGTGCGATCTGCCTGTCCAAGATAGGCAGATCGTACGTTTTTTTAATCCCTTTACAACCATCGCAAGACTAAAGTCTTGCGATGGTTGTAGAGTGTATGGCCACCTTTAAACACTTTTGGATTCATGTACTTATTGACTCATTGAAGGGAAAAACTGGAACAGACAAAATCGGAGCAGCTGTGAATGGCAATCAATCAGCTTTTCTCTTTCATTTTCAAATCTTAGCTCAACAAACTGAAGAGAGAAGCTGATTGGTTGTCATGCACAGCTGCTCCAGATTTTCTCTGCTCCAGGTTTGATCAATGCCCCCCATTGACTCATTGCAGTTTTTAAAACTTACCCAGAACAAAATTAAACTCAGAGAAAAGTCCCTACCTACTTACTTGTTCTGGATAAGTGATTCAAGGTACTGAAGCAAGTAACACACAGTGCAGTGCCCAGCTCCTCATGCCCTTCCTTTGTTTTTTACAATATCTTGCCTTGTGTCCTTGGAAATTGGCAAAATAGATTTTAAAGATATTTCTCCCATTAAGTTCAATAGGGTTTGGATTAACATTCAGAACTTAGGAGCAGTTTGGAAAACCTACCTTGAAACAAACCCAGGTACATACAGCTCATCCCTACTCAGGACTCTGCACTCACTGTCCCACGTTGCTTCATCTTCATAATAGACAGTATCTGCTTTTAAGAGAATCAGAGGGCATAGAATGAATGTCAGAATGTCAAAAAATGCCACAGTCTTTTTCCTCTGTTACAAAAATATTTTTAAGTGCCCCTAAATGTGCTGCCAAGTACCCCAGATTGGAAACTGCTGCTTTAAATGACTATTGGGTGTACCGATCTGTGCATACAGACAGGGCATATAAAAAAAGGTACCCCAGAAATTCAATTTAAAGAAATCAAGCACAACTGGTAAAGTAGATGTGCCCCAACCACTAAAATCTAATTTTCTCCCACAATCTCCTGCCTTTAAATCAACCTGTCGCATGCTCTCCCAAAGGAAATTATAAGCTGCTAATGCATATTGCCTCACCATATTTCATTGCTGTCATCACTAAAAAGGGCTGTGAAAAAAAGTAGTTACAGCCAGGAACAATTAGGATCACTGTAGTGCTTGTGCTCAGGAACAGGCTATAAAGAGGCTGCAGGACATAAGCAACATTGAGATGTAACAAAGGATAAAAAAGGTAAACACCCTTCCTTCCCCCCTTCCTTAAATTCTCTAAGATACAAAGCATTTTGCTACCTATATGACATTTAGTAAGGGTTTACATCTACTTTAACAGACTTTCCAGTGTCTACAAGCACTATACTAATTTCTCCTTATGCAGTTTGTCAGCAGCACTCCCTATGCTTTCCCTTTCACAGTTAAATCACATTGACAATATAGCCAGCAAAAGGATAGCAAGTGTGCTTTAGCCCTTAGGCATGTGCATGATTTTGTAATGAGAAACTATCACTCTTACTTGTGGTATGGTGTATAAAATAAATACAATAACTGTGACATATACGCACAGTGATCACAGCAAATAGGCTCAGGCATTTGGCATGTGTTAAAGTTGATCTCCTGCCAGGTACATATATACATCACTGTTTAATCCAGTTATGTATTTTGTCAAAATCCCTAAACTTATTTTTATGTAGAAATAGCATAAGGAGCAAATACAAGAGATACTTTGGATGCCCAATGCGAACACAGGGGCGTCAGCAGGTAGTGAACTGACATTTTGCTCAAACCCCAAACAACAGGTGTGCTAGCTCTATAAGAGAGAGTGGATTGGCTGCAGGCCTGCAACTTGTAATTGGCTGGAAGTCAAGCACCTCGAACAGAGGAAACAAAACAGCACTGGAACATGGTACACGTAAGTGTGACAGTAACTCACAACTTTACACGTTTGGGAAGACTTTCTTTCATTTGGAAACAAATTCTTCTGATCCTCTTTCTTCCTTAGGTGTCCCTCTTTGTAGTCTGATGTACAAATATCTATGAAAATGTACAATATAATGACCAAAAGTGTTATTGTATACTATATCCTGTATTTTATGTCTTAACTGTCTTGATTGCTATTTCAAAAAGCCAGTATAAAGGAAATGTAATGGCAAAAAAGTATCATGGGTTTAATCAATTATTTTTTGTTAAACTGATTTATTCTGCGCAAAATATAATACGGATAAAATGTAGGGAAATAAGAGGTAGTGACACTGACACTTGGATCCCCTGACATACTGGGCTTGTGAGAAAAATTTACCTCCTGTAGTTATAGCCTAAGTAGGTGTGAAGGAGGAAGTAAGAACACCAGATTTATAACAATAAAGAACATAGGATTAGAAGGTGCACAGCATATATTTCCTAATGTCACACATATTGAGGTTAGTGGTTTCCATGTTTCATCACATAGCATAACAGACACCGAGTTTGATTCACTAAAAATGTGGAAGTGTGTCACTTAAAAAAGTAAAAAGGAATGATTGTAAATAAGTTAAAACTATGCTCATACCCGATCTTGGGCAAGATAAATTAAAAAAACAAATTTTTGCTAAAACATTATTGATTGAAGTAAATACAGCTTTCTAATATTTACTAAGCTCACTTTGCTAAGTGAACAGGCTCTCTTCTTTTTGTAAATTAACCCCATGTTTTCATTCATATAGGATTGCTTTTTACAATATATAATTTTAAAGAGGCTACTATGGATACAGATGGGGCTGTATGTCCTGTGTCCTGGATCTGATTGTATTGACTTTTTGTGTGCCTGCATACTGGATATTGCACCTCCCAAGCATGCTTTACATGAGAATTTATTGTTGATCTATATGAAATACTCATCTCACAGATTAATTTGTGGGGAATTACTTTCAACTCAACAATATAAGATGTGGAATGCATTTTTTAAGAAAAAAATGTTTAGTGCAATTACCTTGCCTTTCACAATATTCAAATGCTATTAGGTGCAGACAATCTATGATGACTTGGTTGTGTTACTATTATGGATGTAATTTGCTTATACTTACTCCAATGCAGCTGAGGCCCCAGCATGTATATTTATCTTTTTATGTAAAACAATTTGTGTGGCTTTTAAACTGGCTGTGCATGGTTCAAATTTTCACAGATTCAATTTGGCCATGGGTAGCCCTGCTGACACCACCTGGCTTGACAAGTTCCAAACTGAAAAATTGAAGGAAACAGGTGCATATGGACCTTAGGGAATAATGCAATGCATTTTCAGAAAATGTAACATTTAGAATTACTGTATGTGTTAAATGAACACAAAATACCAAAAACTCTCTATTCTCACAAAAGAAAATGTATTACTGTTGCTGAATAGCAACATTCAGCTACACACAGATCTGAGATTTAGGAAATCATTAGAAGACAGATGTCTTGTCACTTTTATTCCCTTTCCTAGCAGCTGATAGTCTACTCTCATCACCTTAGCCCACACACATATGGCACAATACAAAACTGTATCCTGCATGTTTTAATTTTGACAACAGGCACTTTAAACACAGCTTGAACACCCTTTCTAGAGTTCTAAGAAAGTAAATAACACCCACATACTTCTAAGGACTTTTAAAAAGTTACTAACTTTTCCATTTTGTTATCGAGGTCTAACCCTGAAAAGTCTTCTGTATCCCACTGTCTTTCTCCTCCCTTTGTTGTTCATTTTCCACTCTCTTTCATTGTACTGCCATAGTTCCTGTCACCTACTACTGACATGCATTGTAACAATATTTTAAAGCAGTTATAGAAGGGTAATTGGCATGTTTCATGGTTCAGTGAAATGACATACTTTCCAAAACTTAACTATGTGTCACTACTCTATGAACAATGAAGACAATACTGTCATGTTACTACAGTGCAATATATTTATGGCAAATTAAATTACAGCCTTGCTGATAGTGAAAACATTAAATGGCCTGTTTTCTGCATTTGCGAGTTTTAAACACAATTCATACTGTGTAACCATGCAAGAACACCATAATGTTGAAGCATACTAGATAACAAATATTCACTTATCAGCTCTGTTTTATAACAAAGGAACTCATGAAGCGCATTGTACATTAAGCAAGTAAAAGTAGGTTTTCCAAAGAAGACATTTGCTGAAGGAAAGAAACTTTATGTGCTCTACTTTTAATTATAAATAGAATTATGTGCAATTGTCAAATTCAGAGAATGTTTGGGCTCCCTGAAAAATTGTTATACAGAATATTTAGAAAATGCATGACTGGATTCTACTAAATGTAAGTCATATTTTGACCAATCCATAGAGTCTGGTGTGAACACTGATGGATGTATGTTATAGAGTGGTAATGTAAAGGGGGCCTTAGAGTGTGCCAATTCCCCCTGTGCAAATTATTAACAGTACAGATCTCCCAGCATTGCAAATGTATGTATCATAATTTATCATTCTGAAAAATTATAAAACTCAATGGGATGTTTAACTGAATTACTAATTTTTATACTAGCCCTGCAAAAAAAATGTTTTAATTACACTTCAGATTTCATTTATTTTTATTTGCAGTGGTTGGCTTATACACAGCAGCCCTAGATAAATATCAGCTCTAATGCAGTGGTTTTCAACATATGGGTTATAGGTGGCCTGAACTGCGGCTCATGAAAGCACTACAGGGCCACACATAACATTCTGTATCTGTAATGCTATAGGATAGGTTCAGAGACTGCAGACATACAAGCAAAATGGTCAGAGCCTGCAGGCATGATGGAGAAGATGGTCAGAGTCTGCAGATGTGCTGAAGGTGTTGTTAAATACTTGAATCTTATTACAGGAGAGAATCTGAGACTAGTTACATGATACTGCTAAAGATCACTGCTGGTACTATCCCTTTGCAAATCGGTGCACTGATTCTAACTATTCTAGGGCTCTAATGTATCACTGGACCTTTAGGTTGACTTCAGAATGCTCCAGGTCAATATGTTGCTGGCGGGCAAGATTAAGTGCTGAGAAATGTACTTGATGCATATACAGTGAAAGGCCCCTTCTATGTTTAACTTCTTGGCTATATATAAATTGATGAGTTGCATGGAAGTTCTCTCATTTGAAATTATATTCAAAAGTTTTATCTAGTTTCCCTTTAAAGATACGAATATAGCAAATTAGACATACAGTTTGTCTTCACCATGGCTGATGGGCTATAAAAGTGGATGATGCTAGTTAATGGATATAGCAGTCCATATATTCTTCATCAAAAAGTGGTTGCTTTAACAGTAGGGTCTAGAAATTGTACTATTTCATTAAAAAAAGTTTGAGTTGTTCTTTAAGCAAAAATACAATGGATAAGAAAGAACCTACCACATGTGTATTCGGGGAGACTTTCAGCTACAGTACTCAATGGATGACAGCTTTTAACCACAAAGGTTACCTTTAAATTATTGAACCCATGGAACTGTTCACTTTATTGCACATGACTATGAACATTGTTGAGCGCTTATCCCAATTTTATTTACACTTATACATTGCATTTGTACATGTTTGTTTATAATGCTGATAAAATGAATGCACAAAAATGAATAGCAATGTATTGAATGACAAAAAAAAAAGAATTAACCCAATGGTTATGATTAGAGATAGTAACCGTATTTTTCGCTCCATAAGACCAAAAGGCAGGGAAAAATGTGTGCGTCTGATAGAGCGAATCCCTATCGCCCGATGCAGTTTCGGGCGCCGTGTGAGTAGTGTTTTTGTACATTTAGCCCTGGTCCGGACAAGCAGAGCTAAATGTACAGTGGGAGCTGCTGCTCGTTTAATACAAGTGATCTAATCAGATCACTTGTATCAAATTGAGCGGCAGCGATCGTGTCCGGGGCCCCCCGCCGTGGTTTTTGCGGTCCCCCGCTCCTCTGGGGGACCCGTGACCACAGCATAGAAGCTCAACATAGAGCCCCTAGAGCAGACGAAGAGCTTAAACAGAACACTATGCCCACAATTACCCACTGATGATCCAGAGGAAGGAATAAAAACCCTATAAAGCATGGTTCAATTTGCTCCAATAGGGGAAAAAAATCCTTCCTGATCCCATAAGGCAATTGGATATTCCTTGGATCAACAATCTCTGGTGCTTAATATAACTATAATAACTCAATATTCAGTAATATTCTGTGCATTTAGGAATACATCCAGACTTTTTTTTAAACAATTAACTGAGCTAGCTAGAACTAGCTCCTGGGGGAGTCTATTCCCCATTTTCACAGCTCTAACTGTGAAGAATCCTTTCCGCATGCAAAGTTTAAACCTCTTTTTCTCCAAACACAAAGAGTGCCTCCTTGTCCTTTGCAGTGACCTTAAAGTGAATAATTTGGCACCAAGCTCTTTATATGGACCATTTATGTACTTATACATGGTGATCATGTCCCCCCTTAATCGCCTCTTCTTCAGAGATAACAAATCCCGGTCAGTTAATCTTTCCTCATAGCTAAGCTCCTCCATGCCTCTTATCAGTTTAGTTGCCCTTTGCTGCACTTTCTCCAGTTCCACAACATCCTTTTTGTGCACAGGTGCCCAAAACTGAACTGCATATTCCAGATGAGGTCTTACTATCTGGAATATGCTTTGTACAGGGGCAGGATGATGTCTCTATCTCTGGAGTCTATACCCCTTTTTAATACAAGAAAGTATTTTGCTTGCTTTAGAAACTACAGCTTGCCATTATACTGTAGGTTCAGGCCCATCCACTCTGAGATATTTGCCAATGACTTCTAATTCACTTCTGGTTTACTTTTTAGAGAGCTAGTAAACTGGTGCATTCCTGGTGCCATTTATTTGGGAAGCTCATGATCTATCCAGGAATAGGGATGGACTTCAGGTTTGGGTCAAATCCAGAATGCAGGGAGCCATTGTTTATACAATCCAGTGTGTTCATGGCAAGCATTGGATAGTGTGTCATTTTGCTGTGCAGGGTGTGCGGCTTCAAGATCTGCACCCCCTCCCCCCCTCTGACTGTCACTGAAATCAAATATAGCCATGCACAGGGAATAGATATTCTTGCAGATGTGTAAAATCATGTATTGCTGGTATTTGTAGTCCTCTATAGCCATTTGCCTTTCTCCATTGCTGAATAATCTTGCATTGCTGGGATTTGTAGTACTCTATAGCAGGTTGCCATTCTCCATCGTTGTATAATCATGTATTGATGACATTTGTAGTCCTCTATAACCAGTTGCCATTCTGCATTGCTGTATAATCTATGGCTGGGATTTATAGTCCCTCTACAGCTTGGAGTCAGTGGCAGAACTACCAAAGTCGCAGTGGTTGCAGCTGTGACCAGGTCCTGGAGGTCTACCACTGCCCTAAAATCATTAATCTTTATTGTTTTAGAAAAACTGTCACATGACACTGAAAAGTATTGGTACTCGTACTTGGTCTCGAAAAAATGGTATCAGTGCATCCCTTCTTAGTGCTCCAAAAAGTATTATTTTCTGAAAGCAGAGACAATGTAGAATAAAATTGTAATAGTTGAAAATTTATATCACAGAAAATCTGCCCTACTGTTTAGCAAACCTATGATTTATGTAAACAGATACCAAATATGTCAAGGTGCAATATTGTAAGCAACTTGTGATGCAGTGAAAAACTGCAATACTCAAGGTAAAGCTACAGATACAATTCCTTCTTAATCCCTCCAAGGAAGACATCATATAGATTCCCTATCATCATGTGGAGCATAGTAGCAGTACATCAGTATGGCCAGGATCCAGTCCCAACTGCAGTCCCAATAGGGACAGGGTCCATTGCTGTCACAGGCTAAGAACTGCATGGGTGCAAACAAAAACAACAGCCACTGGAGAGAAGTCACAATCCTATAGGACATGTGGGAGATGAACCAGAAAGGGGACAGGGGAAGGCACAGAGGTGGTAAGTGGATGTACCCTTCCCAGAAACAGCACTAACACTACCACATCAAACATTTTTGGAGGAGAAAAAGGACCATTTAACTGACATGAGAGGGCAACACAGTACCACAATGCACATTCATAGCATAATAAATTCAAGGGTTCCACACATCACAGAGCTGTGATGATCGTACATGTTTGCCGTTAGTTCTTCCATATATTACAGGTGTTGCATCTCCTCAATACACTCTAAGAGGGAGGGAGGAACAGAGGATTTACAATTATGTAGGATAACAGTCCTGCCCACCATCAAGAAAAGACAAAGTAGACTTTTTAGAGGATATTGCACCTGGAAAGATAGAGATTAGGGCAAGTTTTGTAGAGCAGTTGACAGCCATAACAGAAAGATGATCTTATGTGTCAAAGACGGCAGTCCAGAAGGGGGAAGTATAAGTGCACTCCTAGTAGATATGTAGGTAGGTCCCAAGTTGGGAGTGCCACTGCCCTCAGCTGCCAGAGACCTGAGGGAAAATGAAATACAATCTGGAAGGATAACAGTACCACCTGGTTTAGAATTTAAAAATGATGTTCCTGGAGTCTGCCGGCCATAGAAAGCTTGTGTATTAAGTGGTAACATTTGGAAATGTTTGCATCTTAAAGAGTACACTGAAAATCCCTCTCCAACTAAACAATGGAATACCAGAAGTATTACAGTGGAAGGACATAAAGAACAAAAATAGGGGGAGACGACCAATAGCAGAGCAAACTGCTTCAAACAGGGTCACAGCTCTGTGAAGCTCACCCCTATGTCTGACAGCCATACTATTTTTAAATAGAGAAAATCGGTCACCCTGCTGTTTGGCATCATCATCATCATCATGCACCGCGCTGAACATGGATCAGAGAAAGCAAATGAGTTGTCTGAGTAGATTGGAAAAAAATTATAGACAGGCATGTAAAAGTTAAAGGCTATATGACAATCTCCAAGCAACTTGATGTTTCTGTGACTACAGCTGCAAATATTAAGAAGTTTAGGGTCCATTGGAGTGTATCCAACCACCTTGAACAAGGCCGCAAGGGATAAACCGACCCTAAATTGAACAGAAGGATTGTGCATAGACAAAGAGCCTAGGAAACCCTCTAAAGAGAATACAAGCTGAACTCCAAAGTCAAGGAACATTAGTGTTTAATTGCATTATTCATCACTTATTAGGAAACTTTGAACTCAAAGGAAGACCTAAGAGGACTCCGCTGCTGAAAGAAAAACATAAAAAAGCCAGACTGAAGTTTGCTAAAATGCATGACAAGCCACAATGCTTCTGGGAGAATGTCCTTTGGACATATGAGACAAAACTGGAGCTTTCTGACATGTTCATAGATGAAAGAAAATGTAGTTAAAAAATAAGTGTACTACTGTGAAACATGGAGGATTCTTGAGATTGCTTTGCTGCATTCATTGGGGCCTGCACCTGGAATCTGTGCAGGCCACAATGAAATCTTAAGACTGTCAAAGAAATCTGGAGTGAAACATATTGCCCAGTGTCAGTAAGCTCTATATTAGTCACAGCCCATGGGTCCTGCAACAGGATAATGATCCTAAACACATGGTTTAAATCACCCATGAATGGCTAAGAACAAAACAAAAGTACTATTCTGAAGTTGTTTTCTATGAGCCCTGATCTGAATCCTATGGATCCTCCATGGAAAGAGCTGAAACATGCAGTCTGGAGACTTCAAACCTTAGACAGCTGGATAATTATGGCAGTTGCAGACCTACAGTATTACTAAAAAAAAAAAATAAAGATAACAAAATTAGATCAGGGCTTGATCTAGGTTAGTTTCAGTGTCACAATAGAGTCAGTGTCAGTGTTATTCTTACTATCAGTGTTGGTATCAGGGTGTTTTAGGTATGATTTAAAAAAGTTTTTTTATTTAAATTATTTTTTATTTAGCAAATTGCTCACTATTGTTTCTGGGCCCTGCAGTAAGAACAAAACATCGCCGTGAACATTAAAAGTAGGAATTTTTATTTTGGGACATTAGTGGTGGATTTTTTTAAAACTATTTGGGGTCAGTTTTCCTTTGGTAACAAAAATCAGGAGATATCCATTCATTTTTACCAGGACATAAAGGACCAATTTGCTCTGAAAAGAAAACCAACAAAGTATGAAATCAATGGATATCCTAAGTAGCTGCAAAGATTTACATAGTTTTAATAACATATGTAAAAACTGAAAAACTGGGTTCAATGATTAGGGTTATGGAGGATGCTGTTACTGGCTTCTTCTTGCTTTTATGCTGATCTAAAGACTTCAATACTTCATGGACCTGGAATATGTATAAAGATCAGGAGGTGAGACTTCACTTATTGCATGCTTTTCTCACATTGGTGATTTATATTGCATTGAGGTCAGACACAATTTGACCTTTTTTTCTTTTCAGAAGGTGATCAGAAGTAGCAGCTGCCATAGTTTTTATTACTGATTTTTCCTTTAACTAAACGCATTGATTTTTATTTTTTTTTTGTTTCGCTTACACCTATATATTAAAGCAGATGTTCTTGTTGCAAATATTCATGCAACATAAATTACAAAATGTAAGTCTCTCACATACTTGTTATACTGTATGCATTAGTATTTTGGCCACAGCATGTATGCTTGCAAAGTATTTCACATCTGCAGACATTGATATATATGAGATAAATGATAGACATATAAGTGCTGATGGATAACCTGTATATTTACCAGTTAATTGTCACATGAAGGCTCCATTCTGGTGGTTTAACTTTTCTCTCCAAAGACTGCAATGACATATCTCTGGTGTTCGTAGGGAAGCATTGAGGGCCACCGATTGGTGGCCTTCCAATAATTAGTCTAATCAGATTAGAATCCTTCTCTGAGGATTGGATAGGTCCAAATACTCTTTGTAAGAACTTCCAACCTCTTTCTATGCAAATCTTTAATTGCACTCTATGGTATTTAACTTTTATGCTGGGAAAATTCCAGGTGATCAGGTGTCCAGAGGCTAAGCCCAGGTCATAATTTTATCTAAACCAGGGCAGACAATCCAGTTGTTTACTACCTACAAGGATCTTTTGAAGGTCTTAGCCAGAGACAAAAGAAAGTATGTTGTGAGAATCAAGGGTCTTGGCTCCGAAGTGTTTTTGGATCTTATTGTCTCTTGTCTTGACCATTTACCATTAACAGGCTACGCCTGGATAGATTCATAATTACATTCAAAATCCCCATGTAATCAATTCCTCAGGACAGAAAAACCATCTTTTCCTTACTCCAATCAGTCACCCAACATAGAATATGTTTAATTACAAAAATGATATACACATGTTCATGGAGATTTTATATAAATCTCATACGGTAATAAAGAGAGAAACCAAGGTTCACTCATAACATATAATAAGCAAAGTTCCCCGAAAATACGGAATCCCAAAATAGGAGCTGTCTATAATAATCAAACAGGTAATGATAATGTAACAAAATTTTAATGAGAATTAATAATAAAAGTAGAAAAACATATAAATACACCTACTGACAAAGAACATCTAAAATCAATTAAAATGACAAACAAGTCCTCCCTGATATCGCCCTGTGTTGATTGATGTAGATGAGAATCTAGTGACCGTTAGTGATGGTCACAAAGAGTCACTGATATTGGACACAAGCGCTGTGTTAGGCAAGCAAATACTCAGTATCAAAGAAAAGAAAAAGAAGGAATTACTCACTTCTGATGTGGTTTAGGTGGTGAGACAATTCCTAACAAAAAAGACTTCAAGCATGCATGAGGTAATGGTCACAATGGCTGTCCCAGACTGCTGGTCCCTGGTTTCAGCAACTTTATTTTCCTGTATGTTGGTATAATTGCTGGGAGGCCTGCTGTGGATCCTCCATGTCGGCTCCTGCCTATGAAGTGGTATTCAGACCTGTGTTTGATAACAAAGCTGGAAAGTTGTATTCCATATGTGCGGCCGTTCACTCATAACATCAGGGCCTGCCGACTTTCTAAAGCACTGTATGATGTATCTATGAAAGTACACCTGTGGGGAATGTTGAACATCCCAAATCTCACAAGATGTTCCTCCACTGTGTTGGAATGTCACCTGACAAGATTTGGGATGCTCAGCATTTTTCAGGACCATGCCAAAAAAATAGCAATGCCCCCCTGCAATGCGGAAGCTGTGGTTAGGAAAAGTATATATTTTAACTTTTTCCCCGACAGGTGTGTTTTTGTAAATCCATTATGTGGCATTTATTTTTAAAAGGGAAGGGCCCCAAAGTGAAGAGCTGACTTTGCTTTCTAGTGCAAGGTCTGACCATACTTTTTCAAAAGCAGAAAAGGAAATTACATTTGTAAAGGAAAATCAATGTGAAATTAGCAATAATTTAGGATGGACAAATACTTTTACACATATATGTATAATATGAATATCAAAATAAAGCCAACCATCTGTTGTATGGTTAAGCAATTATGGAAGCAACGAACAAGAACAGAAACTATCTGTGATATGTTTTAAGCAGATTTATTTAATCAATATTAAAGAGCATTAATCATCTGTTTTTTGGGTTAAAGCTCTTTTTTCTGTCAAAGTTCATATACGATTTTCCAGAACTGCAAAAATAATTACAAATAATTTTGACAGTTTTATGATATCTGATGACTAATGTGACCAGAGAATAACATTTTACAAATCTCCAAATGTTTAAATTATTTATAGGTTACATCCGTAATACAATATTATTTTACCTTCTGTAAATCATTTCATCCTACCTTTTTAATGAAGTGAAAAAACACAACGACAAAAAGAAAAAAACGAAAGCTTTCAGTTTTACAGTCTGTGCATTTCTCTCATTTTGGTTTATTGCCTTTTCGTATCTGCATTTTACTAATTACATCTATTCATTTTTAGATCTGTGTGGTACATGCATCAATAGAATACTGTTTTCAAGCCTTAATTTTAGAGATGTGAAAACACATTTTGCCTTCCTCAGCATCAAAAACATAATAACACTGATGAGTGAATCTAATTTCAACTTGAAGTGGTAAATGAAAAAAGAAAAAAACAAATAGTGAGTGAATTTTTTAAAAGTTAAACAACAAATACATAAAGATAAGAAAACTGTTATGACCTGTTTACATATTTAAACAGGTGGGATATGTTTTAAAGGTAGCATTTAAGAAGTAATTACCTGATCCTAAAAAAAGCCTATACTGGTGATAACCAGGGGTCTAAAAATTAAAGTAGGCCCAGACTTTTCCATATAAAATAATTTTTAGAAACATGAGCATGGTAATACTATAAAGAAGTGAAATAAATTAGGATGAACAATTTTAACTGTTTTCATACATTATTTAAATTGATAATAAAGTCAACAGATATTTAAGCTGTTTTAAATGCTAATTAAATCACTTACAAAGGATGCTGCTCCTTGATGTTTTAGTTTCCTGCTAAATCAGCTGGTCCCCTGAACACTGGCCCTGACATCCTGTCCTATGGAGCCACCCTTGTGTGTGCTAGTAAGCTGTATGTGTCTCCACAAATACAGGCACAGACAGGCAAGCAATCACCCAGCTCCCACTCCCCTCCTCCTTCCTTCTCAAAACTAGTAGATGGACAACTGCTGGAGACTACTCTGTCCTTTGTGATCTTGTACTGAACAGGAAATTCAGGGAAGCCAATCTGAGAGAGTTAGAACCAGCTGTTGAAATGACTGTAAATGCTTGGGCAAAATTGTAAAGAAATACTTTGCTGAGCAATGTATATTTGTTTGATCTGGGTTCTTTTTTTTTTAAAGTTTTAGAGTTTAATACTACTTTAAGTTACTTGGAATATGAGAACGTTTTGGAAATACTGTAATTATTGAAAATAAATAGATAATTCCTTTTATGTTTTATTTATCATTTTTGTGCATGATCTGACACAGTTAATGCATAAATTAACTTTTAATTGAAAAAGATCTAGGTGCATCAAAACAAGGGGCAGGGGTGTAACAATAGGTTAAACTCCCTGTTACATTTATTTATTATTCAAGTGAAGCGGGGCTATCACCCAACAAGTAAACAAATATGTGCAAAAAACAAATGTTATAGTGAACAATACTATTGTGAGAGAAAAGAAAAAAAATATAATATTTTGTCAAATATTTTCCAAATGAAATATTCTAGTCAACTGTGTGAAAATCCCAAGGTGATGGTCTAAAAGAACTCCAAATGGCTAATAAAGTGGCAAACGTTCTGTGTCAGTGTGTAGAAAACATAATTGAAACAAAGGGGTCTATTCACGAAGCTGCCGAAGGATCTGGCCGATCCTTCGGCTAGCTTCAGCCCCAGGACCCCTTCGGTTCAGTAGAACCGAAGGGGTGCTGTACGGGCTATACACAATAGCCCGTACAGCTCCCGATCATGGCCGAGTGGCTCAGCCGAGCCGAACGCATATGCCGCTCGGCCTGCTTCTGACTGCTGGGCTGTCAGAAGCAGGCCCATTGAAAAGCATTGGGACATTACTATTGGCTATTGCAAATTGAAATAGCCAATAGTAATGTCCCAATGCTTTTCAATGGGAACGTTTCTTTTCTTTTTTTTCTATTCTGACATTGGTCTTTATTCTGACATTTTCATCAACGCAAGCAACACAATGTAGAGGTATTTACACAACATCACCTTGCAATTCATGCAGGGCTTTGCACAACACACCTGCTGGGTGTGTACACACTACAAAGGTGTCTAGATTCCACCAATAGATCATGCTGGGAGCGAACACACTACAGAGGTGTATACTTGTTTGTGGCGTGTATATTCTAATAGAAAATCAGTATATTAACAGGACAATGCAATTGTGGGAGAATCATACACTCCATTTGTAATGCTTGCACCATTATCAGAGGGATGTTGCTTTTTTTAAGCTGGGTGTCTCTTCTGTTGTATTCACCCCTTTCCTCTTTGTAATCACATTGAAGTTGATATAAGTTGAGTTGCTTGGTTCTAAGTATGAGTATCATGGCTAGAACCCAGCAAGAGCACTGAATAATGGTGCAGAACAGCAAGTAGGAAGAAAAAAAAGTTGTCTAAAGTCTTTTTCACTGCTACTAGATTAATATGACCACAGTGCTTCTAAGAATCTAGCATGCTCATTGCAAGATTCCTATATAGCTCAAATTATGTGAGGCTTATTGACTACAAGTTTTAAGACGGTTAACAGACTGTTTTGTGGGTACCAATAACCAGGCACTTGACAAGTTTCTATGCTTTTTGCCTTATAGTGGTTACCGACAAAGCAAATGCGAGATCCTTCTGCCTTTGCATTACTGAAAAAAGTGTAAACTGTCAGAAAGAATATTCACCAAATGAACTTGAAGGGTTATTATTAAATCCTGATATTCTGAAATCCAGCTTCTGAAATGTATCTGTTTAGACTTTTTTTTAATAACATGGCATTTGCCTTGAATGGTCCCACACAGTCTCGTATAATAGATAATGCAAATGCATGACATAACACAGGGGGGCGTTAGTGATTTTCCAGGTAAACACATACATTGGACATATTTAGAAGGTATTTCAAATTTAAGCATACAAAAAATGAAATGTATGCCATGTAAAATCATTTTCTGTGGAATTAAGATGTGTAGTCATAGAAAACAATAACAGTTCAGGGTTTTCATGCTTATATTTTGATTTGGTTGATAGTCTTCCACATTACTTTTCATTATGTTTCAACAGCAAACTGAAGTTATAATTTATGAGAAATTCAGAAATGGATCAGAGACTCTGCAGATATTTTTTATTAGGTGGACAAGCAGACAATATAGATGAATGTTACTTGGCACTAAATGACAATAAGTTGCCTTATGCTATTCACTAAATGATGGATGACAAACCTTATTGTTATACAGATGCTTAACTCACTCTTGTGCATTGTAATTTTGAAGAAGCCATCTGATTTGTACAGATTAGTATTCCAAGCAGCTACAGACATACTGCAGAGAACGGGAAAGCAGAATAGTGTTATTTTCTGTTATTTGTTGCCTGACAGGTTTGACTCCAAGGGCCATTCATAATGGCAAACATAATTTCTCGAGGTCTGTGCTTTGACTTATGCTGTTAGAAAAAAATTCTGGCTTTTATTCAATGGAATTTACATATCATATTAAAGAACATAAAACAGAAGTACAATATAGTTATAAAAGCATACAATACTGCAGACTGTTTGTTTTAGAAATTATGTGGGTTGTAGCACAAGAGAATATGTGATGATCTGCAGAAACCTTCAGGTTGGAGTAAACAATATCCAGATAGACTGAAATGGTTTTGAAATCATGCTGCAATTGGGGGAATTTTCAAACGATGTATAGAAGAACATCTGCTGATGGGTTTATGTAATTTTCCAGTCAATTTGTTCTGTCAAGAAGATAAAGTGGGTTACTGCTTTGAAGAGACCAATAATATGGGTGAGAAAAAATAAACTGGATTTTGACCGTAATAGAACAACCTGTTTAACTTTGTGTGTTTGCCCCTGGTTTAATTTAAGGATGCATTTGCTTGTTTCTCCACTAGAGACATAGCTGCATTTTTTTATCCCAGCTGGTGACAAGAAGGGAATTATGATGTATGATGATGTCAAAGGAAGGTCATTTCTATTACACCCACATTTTAATTTGACTCATTGACATTGATTCTACATTGAATCTAGTTATATTTTGTAAAGAAAAAGCCAATTTTAGTACTTTGGTCTATCTTGGTGATTTCTGTCTGTATACCTGCTTGGTTTACTGTGTCTCTACATTGCCTACCTTTTTCTTTATATATCCCAGTAAATTGCATGTCTTTTATAGGTCTAACTTTTTTTCTTTTTCCTGAAAAAAACTCCATGGAATACATACAGTTTACTATATAATTAAATCAATTGTAAAACTGTTCACATCTGTATGTTTTTTTTTATTTTGGATACTGCTAAGGAGAATTGGTACTGAATTAGTGTATCCCTTATCTGATAATCGATGTCAGCTAATGGTAACATCTATGAATATCCAAATGTAAATTTGATGAGCCCATTTATGTTGCTTTTAATATAAATTTGGCTTACATTAAGGTTGACTATGTCTAACTAAAGTTGTTGCATGCCTTAATAGGTCTCTATTACATTTTAGTTGTAACTGGAAATGGGCTACACAAAATGCATCAAAGAAAAGAATAATAATAAAAGCTTTTCACAATTGTCAAAATTTAGTTTTTTTCACCTTTGCCAAAAACAGCCTAAATGTTTTACCTCAGACTTGAAAATGCAGAACTCCTTACACTGCCCTGACCCGATGGCCCAGTGCTAGGTTTAAGCAAGCCATTAATGGGAAGACATTTGCCTAGCTGTAGAAAGCCTTGGGTTCTGTAAATGTATTTGTTTTCTTTTAGTGCAAAACACACAAAAAATGCAGAGATTAAGTGTGGAGACAGGTGACACTGGAATTTTCATAATAGAATAAAGAAAAACTGTCTGGTCCAAAGGTTTTCCCATTACCTATCTTTTATTGAATTTTTTATGTTAATAAATATAGAAAGTATACATAAACATAATTAAAATAGGTACCGCTCAGGGTACAATTATTACTAGGGAAGCACCGATACCGGTTTTTCTGTATCGAGTACGAGTATCAATATTTTTTTTCGGTATTCACTGATACCGAGTACCAGTGCCTTGTGCCATGATTATCAGAAAATTGGGACATCATGACCCATCACCCGACCAATCAGGAAGCCGAGTGACTAGTCATAAGGTGCCATCCAGCTTCCTGATTGGTCAGGAAGCCAGGCTGCCTAACAACAAGTGAAGCCGGTGTCCTAGGCAATCAGGAAGCTGGGCGACACATCATGACCCGCCTCCCAGGTGCCTGATTGGCTTGGAAGCCAGCTTCACTTGTTGCTAGACAGCCTGACTTCCTGACCAATCAGGAAGCCTAGATGTTAGATATGACAAGCCACCTAGCAAAAGAACACTGGCTTCAGAGGCTGCCTGGCTTCCTGACCAATCAGGAAGCCAGGTTTCTTATGAACACGTGAAGCCAGCTTCCTACCCAATCAGGAAACCGCGAGGCGGGTCATGACTAGGGTTGCACAGATACCAAGTACAGTACTCGGTACAAGTACGAGTACATGTACCGATACTTCTGAGCTCCAAGACTAGACTAGAGAAAAATTCAAAAATTAGGAGGCAGCTGTCATTTGTAAGGAGCACACGGAGCTCCTGGGATTTGTACATCTCTGTTTTAATGTATGATTTTGTTTTTATAAATATAAATAAAGGGATGCACAGATACCAATTTTGCGAGTACGAGTACTGGTACTTGCCGAGTACTTACAGATACAAGTACTGATACATTTTTGTTTATTGTCATGTGACAGTTTTTCTAAAACAATACAGACTAATGATTTCAGGACAGTGGTGGAGTGCCAGAGCTAGGTCCCAGCTGCAACCTCTGCAACCCTGGTAGTTTTCATGAAAATGCCAAGTATCTGCACTGGTATTCGAAAAGTATCTGTGCATCCCTAGTCATGACCCACCGCCCAGCTTCCTGATTGAAAAGAAAGCTGGCTCCATGTTCCTTCGGCACTGCAGATCAGAGAGAAATCTCCCTCTAACCAGAAGTTCTGGTATCGGAGGTAAGTATAGGAGCATTTGGGCAAGTACGAGTGCTCGCCGAAATACTCGGTATCGGCACCAATACTAGTATCGATGCATCCCTCATTTTTACATATCAAGTTTCAGACTTATTTATATAATATCTGTATATAATATGTGGGATACAATATTAGTATAGTTTATAATCAGCATAAAAAATATAAGAGAAAAGGAACAAAGAAAAGAAAGGTCAAAAAATGGGGTGGGGGAGGGAGGGGTGTGGGGTTTCCATCTCAATCACCTTCACGTGGCAAAATCTGTTGATATTAGGCTCTAGTGTAGTAAATAAAGCTATAAAAAAGTGGGGTCAAAATTGTTAGGATATTTTTAATGGATCTAGGTGTGCCAGATTGTAAGGAATTTGTAAAATTGTTAAGCTCGTACCAGGAAGCTTTTCACTGAGGAATAAATAACTGAACCTGTTGTCACCTCATGAAAACCAAGCAAAGAGGTTTCCCATGCCTTGGCGACCATTTTTCACCTGTGCAGGGACAACAACTTTGAGGGCCTAGCAGGATTACAATCACAGACAGCAGGTCTGGAACCTTTTATTATACAATAGAATGTGTTACTAAGAGCAACATGAATTTTGGATGGATTTTCTCTAATTCCTAGCATCAAATTAAAAAATGCAGGCGGGTAAAACTTTGTTGTAAGTTTTTATTCCTGTCAAACATTCCAATTTCTTACCTAATGACAAGTTACACTATTAAACTACAGCTACAGTTATTAATCTTAGCATCTGAAACTTTAAGGTAGCTTTTTTTTTTTAAACTTGAGGTATTAATACCTTAAGATACCTTACCTTAAAATTTAAGCTGTGGATCAACCAACTTAATTTGTTTCTTTTTCTAGAACATTCACAGTATGGAAAAGTATCCAGGCATGCAATCTCTTACTCACCTATGTGTATAGTTAATGTAATCATAGGGACAATCTCAGGAAGAGTGCTACCAAATGACAATAGGGTAGAATGAAGCCCTATCTACAATGTGAAGCTTATATCAACTTATTGTAGTTGATAAGGTCATATTAAGAAATAACTCTTCATATATCTTCATAAACAAATAAGCATAAGACAGTGTCACACTTTGTACTAAATAAATACTTGGTCCTTCTCAAAAGGGTGCTTTGAAAAAAAGAAAATAATGACATGTACAGGAGTAAAAAGAATAAAAACCTTCTATACTTCTATTTTGAAAAATCAGAACATGCCGGGAGACAATGGTTTATCTCCTCAATATCAACTTAATGCTGCATAGAGAAGTGCATAAGCCTGCTGCAAATAAAAAAGATAATTCCATGATCACAACACCCCTCTTTTAACCTTGATTCTTACAATAAATTGTTTATTTTGCACAATAAGGCAACATTCATCATAGTGATTAATTCAGATTGTTTTAAATACCTTTATCTGACCCTGTAAAAACTAAGCACATGCATTTACAATATTGGATTTGACATCATCGCTGAAAAAAAACAGTCAAAAAAAAACAATGGGTAAGAGTAAAAAGCACTTATCACTTTACATGGAACACCTCTTGACAAGAAAAAACATCTAGTTTAGAACATTTTTTTTAGCATTAAGGATTAACCTGGAGTTACCAGAAAGAAAACTTTGTTCTTCTATGATACAGTATTATAGACAATATGCACCGTGCTGAAATAAACTAAATATCATAAAATATAATAATAATAAATCCGTAATAGCTGTTAAGGAGGAATTAATAAGATCATCTACAATCATCTAATAGTGCAATTGAAAACAGGACAAAACAAATGTGTAGCCCATAAATAGTGAAAAAAAGTCCATCCAATGCACCATATAATTGTGAAAAAATAAATTCACAAACAGTGCAGAGATCCAATTAGTCCTTCTTAAAATGTGAAAAAGTGACAACACAGATCAGATTCACCTTCATAGTACTTCTATGAAAGCCATAACACTCAATAGAAAATAGGGAGAAGCATATAGTATACGCTTTAAAACCCGCTTTATTAAGAACCTTCCTGGAAAAAGTCTTGACATCAAAACGCGTCAGCAGGGCAGGCACTTGCTAATGTTGGGACGCCAATAGGAAGTCACTGCTATTGTACTGTTATTGGACTGGAAGATGCAGCGTTAGAAGGACCTCTGTCTATGATTCAGGTTTATATTCGGTGTGAGTCTCATGTTATTATATTATACAAGACTCTTGTAAGTGGTTTTAATTGTTCTTACTAAAGCGTGTTTTAAAACTTATTACATTATATGCTTCTCCATATTTCCTATTGAGTGTTATGGCCCTCATAGAATTACTATGAAGGTGAACATGTGGATGAACCTCTGAAACCTTTAAAGGCAGGTGTATTTGATCAGATAAGCTGGAGATACCAGCGGTATACCCGGATGCTTTTTTTGATCATTTTATCATATGGTGAATTTAGTTTGGTGAGTGCGGTGTCTCAATGTTGATCACGGAGAAGAATTAAGCATGGTTTTCTTCTCACAGGACTGATCTGTATTGTCACTTTTTAAAGTTTCAAGATGGATTAAGTGGATCTCGTCACTGTTTTTTTTCACAATTATATGGTGTATTGGATGGACTTTTTTCACTATTTATGGACTACACATTTGTTTTGTCCTGTTTTCAACTGCACTATTAGAAGATTGTAGTTGATCTTATTAATTCATCACTCCTACTGATAATTTATTATTATATTTTATTATATTTAGTTTATTTCAGCATGGTGCATATTGTCTATAATTTCCCAATATATAATTTGTATATTGTTAGCACAGCAACGTTATTGACTTAATTGATTTAGTTTTCCACCGTAGCGAAGAAACGTTTGGTTATTTTCTGTTCTATGCTGTTCTTGTTAAAGGTAATAATAGACATCTATTCTCTGTATCAGACATTTGTAATACAGATAAAAGGTTTTTGTTTTTCAGAAAGTTATGTGAATGCCTCTTAGTAGACACAAAAGCTATAAAGGT
This sequence comes from Nanorana parkeri, assembly GCF_000935625.1. Taxonomy (NCBI): domain Eukaryota; kingdom Metazoa; phylum Chordata; class Amphibia; order Anura; family Dicroglossidae; genus Nanorana; species Nanorana parkeri. The sequence continues at coordinate 1,661,389 of NW_017306638.1, read as the reverse complement.
TTTAGGAAAATATGAACTAAAATTGAGCCAGAATGTGGTGCTTTAGGCTCCTATTCACCTATGTACTTACAGCATCTTGAAAGTATTTTTGGCTTTAATGCTCAAGCTGCAATTTACATATAAGCGGATAACTGATCAGCAGAGACCCTTCACTCATTCCTAATTCCCTACTTCTTACCTCACCAAGCACCTGAACTGCCCATCCAGAGGATGTAGCCCTCTGCTCCTTCTCTCAGGATTTCGATTCAGAAGTTCGGTGTTCATCACGTTATTAACTCTTTTGCTTTCCTTTTAGAAGTCTGGACGCTTTAACCTGTTGTGACTTGACTGGTTCTGCTACGTCCAAAGTTGAACTGCTCCTGGTGCTGTGCCTCAGAAATGTTTTCCTTGCACAGCCATAGCACTTCTCCCTCCTATGCTGTGCTCTAGGGGGGCCCTGATCTAAAGAGTGATTTTCACTGCCTCTTCTTGGTTGGAAGATGCTATGTTCTGGTTTCCTATAGTTACCGTGTTTGTGTTTTGTTTTTCTCACATGCTGCTGCTGTTCGCGTTCATGTTTACAGTATGTTCATTTTAATACAACTCTGTATAGCCTATTTTATTTTATATTGTACTATTTCACTCTGATTTCCTATTATCCATAATTGTATATTGGATTATTTATGCCCTGAAGCAGGAGACGCTTTAGGTGTCTTCCACGTTAACTCCACTTAGATCGTCGGTGAGAGACTCACTGGCCTAATTATTGCTGCTAGATTTGATTGGTCCAGTTAAATGTTTGCATTATTGCATTTTTTTTCTTTCTCCACTGGATGGAGCTTTTGCCCATTTGGTTTTTCTCTTTTTCTGCGCTTTCCTTTCCTGTCTCCTGCTTGCTTTCTCTTTTCTTGGCTGTTCTTTTCTCTCTTCGACCCTCGGTGGCTGACTCAATTCTGAGACCCTCTATTTATACCCCCGTGATGGTTCCACCTCACGTGTCCTATGACTCCTTGAATGTTCAAGATCTTAAAACGCATCGAAAACGCAGTCAGGTATTGTACCATTTTCACAAACAGAGTTGGTATTCTGTTCTTGCAGGAAATTCAATTTAGAAGTGATGCCATACCTAAGTTGCCGACCAAGTACTTTTCCAGTTGGTTTCATAGTACCAATTTATTTTCAAAATCCAAAGGGGTATCTATAGCTATAAACAAATCCCTTCACCCTGGGATCCTGCAACAACGATCTGACTCTCAAGGCAGATATCTTTTCCTGAAAATTAAGATTTGTGACACCTTGTATACTTTGGCTAATGTTTATTTTTCCAACCAAAACCAAGTGAGCTTCCTTGCATCTCTTGCCTCTGACCTAGAGAGTTTCAGCCACCACAGCCTGATACTGGGCGGAGAATACAATGTACCTTTGGTTCCCAGTCTCGAATCCTCTTCTGGGAAGTCCTCTATATCCCCTTTATCCCAATCCAAATGTAAAAAATTGTTACACCAACTTAGACTGGTAGATGTGCGGTGTGTACTGCATTCTTCCGAGAAGGATTATACCTATTTCTCACTGGCACATGATTTGTTCAGTAGACTGGATTACTTCTTTGTTTCCCAATTCCTCTTAGAGAGTTCCCCCTCTGCTCACATTGGTCTCCGTTTATGGTCAGACCACACCACCATTTATTTTAACAAAGGTGCCCCCATTAACAGGCATACACCCTTTTCTTGGCATCTCAATGACACTCTTCTACAAGACTCTGTTTGTTCGGACAAGATTAAAAACACCATACGTGATTTTATTTTGAATCATGCCTCTTAATCCACCCATCCCCTAACCCAGTGGGCTGCCTTGAAATGTATGATCCACAGTGTTTGCATTAAGCATTGAGCTCAATTGTCTCGCATTGCAGAATTGCTAACATCTATATCTATCCTTGAGAACCTAAATCGGACTCCCTCCCCTCCATGTTTGTAGAGCTTTCCAATGCTCGTTGGGAACTACTTTCCATGTTGGATGCTTGGTCACAATAGCTAGGGAGAGAGCCTGCAGGTTACGATATGAATCCGCTAATAAATGTGGTTGTCATTGTGACGGACCCCCGTACTCAGGATGAGTATGTCCACCGCTGTATTCTTCCTTGCACAGGAGATATTGCAACCTGACGATCTTTAGCTCCCAGTTTCCCCAGTCACTAGTCGGGACAGAGTGTAGGGTGAAACAAACTCTGATTTGTTAAGAAACTGTGCAACCTTTTATACAGAAAGTGATCGGATAAAACAATAATCCCATCACATCCATCCTGCCCTCCCTGGACATTCTGTCTGCACAACACCACAGGGATCCACCTGCTAAACAGCTCCAGACAGCCATAGCAGGAGACTGGCCAGAATGTAATTTGTCCTGAGCTCCTTCAGAATACAAAAGGAGATAACGAGGGGGGGTGCTGACAGTCTTTTCATAACCAGGTTACACAGTATAACACACTTAAACATAACCCAACACCAATACACATTTAACTCATAAACTGATCACCATGTCATCACAGTCATCTTGCCAGGAACCTACATCTTGAATCCCTGCGTTCATTCATCTTATTTTTTTCTACCAATCATTCTGCCAAGGTACACACCACCACTGGCATAGCCGATGAATTCCACCGTTACTACTCCACACTGTATAATCTGCCTGTCTCTCTTCCTTCACCCTCACTCAGCGAACCGTCGGAATATATGGCGGCCTATATTGGGCACACTGCTCTCCCCTCCTTAGAGCCTTCCATGATACTTGCCATCGACTCCCCTTATTCTTCAGAAGAAAAATGATATAGCCATTCGCTCCCTTAAACCTTGTAAATGTCCGAGACCGGATCGTTATTCCCCCGAGATTTTTAAAGACATTTGCTGACCTTCTTGCTCCTATATTAACTTGCACATTTAATTCCGTAGATGATTGTAACATACTCACCAGTCCGACATCTCGGATTTGGCAGGGAGCTCCATCCAAGACTAAGGTCTTGCAATGGTTGTAAAGTGTATGGCCACCTTAAGAATGCCGGCAATTATGTCCAGCCTGAACCCTCCAAACAGCAGTTACAACTGCTATACACGACTGCTGCATCCACAAGCTCTGAAACCTGCCGTGCCCCATTACCCACTGTGTCCTCCTAGGACTCTAGGAAGCCTCTACTCAAGTCAAAGAAACTGCTTCATGCTTGGCTGTTAACCCTTCCCTACACAGCTATTTCAAATCCTTCAGGAAGCTGATCCATGCCTGGATGTTAACCCCTTCCTCCACACCTAATTCAAATCCTTCAGGAAGCTTGGCTGTTAACCCCTGCTTCTCCATCTCCACATACTGACTCGGAAGAAATTACCAACATGCCTGGCAGTTACCCTACTTCTGCTACTTCAAGTTGAACTCGATTGGGAGACCTCGTTCAGCCTTGCAATACCATCCCATACTAGTACTAGCAAGCGGTCGGAGACCACGGCTGTTCCCAGAAGGCTTCCCATAGACTACCTATATTGAATTACTTAACTGCAAGTATTATTAATCCTATTATTGACTATTATTTATTGTTTAACCATTGTGAAGTGAAGTAACTTCCTCAAACACCCTATACAACCACTGAGGACTTTAACCCTCTGCAAAACAGGTGGCCCACAAATTCAATTGTAACTACAATAACCTATCTCCCTGCTGGTCGCAGTAAGACTTAGATACCTATATGCTATAGTACATGTTGATTGCAATGATCCCTAGCTGAGATCCACACATCACTTGCCAATACGTTATAATGATGCTCATCCCTTTCTTTCCACTATGTTAGAGGCCAATGTGTCATTCCTAAACTAATCCATTATCAATAATGAGGCCAGGCACAATACTACTAAAACGATCCACTTAATCTCACATGTTCATAAATGTGAAACTCACTTCTGTCTGCTATCAATAGATGCTGAAAAAGCTTTTGACAGGGTTGACTGGCGTTTCTTCATCTTACCTCACTCCAAATTTGTCTTGGCCCTAACATCGTCTCTAAAATGATGTCCCTTTACTCGACCCCGACTGCTCGAATTATGGTGAATGGTTCGCTCTCTAAACCCTTTTCTATTTCGAATGGTACTAGACAGGGATGCCCCCTTTCACCCCTCCTATATGTTATTATCATGGAACACTTGGCTCACGCTATCCGATCCAATCCTGACATCAAGGGCATCCATACACCTTCTTTTCATCATAAAATGTCACTGTATGCGGATCACTTACTTTTGTATAACACAGCCCCATATTAGTATTCCCATGTTAATACAGGAATTTAAATGATTTGGCCTGATCAGTAACTTCAAAGTTAATGTCCGTGGGTTTTGATCCAACCCTGCCCCCTCCCTCCCTCTGGTGCTTCTGAAACAGAATTTTCCCTTCCACTGGCAATCCAAATACATCACATATTTAGGGACTTCTATACCCTCTAACTTATCAGACCTTTTTACTCTGAACTATACCCCTTTCCTCAGTTCTCTACGATGTGATTTTGAATCTTACCGGTCATGTAATACTGTATATGCTGTTTTGTAAACTTGACACATTAAAGATGGATATTCTCCCTAAATTGTTATATATTTTTCAGACTATCCCTGTTATACCTCCCAAGAGATTTTTTTAAGACGCTGTGGTCTCTAGTTATCTGATTCATTTGGAACAGGAGTTATTCCCGTCTTCGCTATAAAATCCTGTGTATAGCGAAGTAGGGGTGACATGGGACTACCTGACTTTGAATTATAGCACAGTGCTACACTCTTAGCCCGCATGTTAGACTAGTTCCCCTTGCCCCCTATGCTTACCAAGACTTCCATATTAATCGAGCGGGACTTATGCCCACTCGGTCTTAGGGATCTCCCCTGGACCTCTACAGGTGTACCATTCCAGCCCTCCCCTCTCACACTCGCTACGCTGCGTGTATGGAATTCCCTATGAGACAGACACACTCTATCCACTATGTCTAGCCCCCTAACACCGTTATTTTATAACTCTGCTCTACTTGTGAGTATTGCTATCACTTCTATTGGTGGTCATGTAAAAAACGATTGGCCTACAGCTAGAGACTTTGTTGCTCCTTCTATTGGATGATACATGACCCGTAACCGTGGCTCCTCTGCTGTTTTGGCTCATTGGCTCTTGGATTTGCAACCATCCAGCTTCTGTAAAAACCTCTCTGACTCTGGGCAAATTCATAGACCCTTAACCCGATTTGAACACATAGTTGCTTCTTTGGGACTGCGACGCTATACACTATCAGTGCTGTACGGGATGTTAAGGGAAGACCTACAATTACAGCCACTTGCTTTACAAGCTCATTGGCATGCTGATCTGACCAGAGAATTGATGGACTCGGACTGGGATAGCATTTATTATTTCACACATAAAGCTTCTCCTCATATGCTGAGGGAAAAAATATATATAAAATGATCACTAGAAGGTATAAAAATTCAGTATCCCTTCACCGGACCTTCCCTAATTCCTCGGATATGTGTTGGAGATGCAAGGTGGTAAGTGGCACTTATTTACATATCTGGTGGGATTGTCCTATCATCGCCCCCCATTGGCAGAAAATCTTTACTGTATATAATCATATTTATAGAGACAATTTACAACCTTCACCTGAAATTGCCCTCTTATCCATCTTACTTGGTTCTAGGAAAGCCCAGAAATCTATTTTACGGAAAACCTATTGGCTGCATCCCACCAAGTAATCCTTATTTTTTGGAAAAAGGATGGTACTCCTCCACTATCTCTTTGGGTCAGTCATGTTAATGACATTATGCCGATGGAAGAACTTCTTGCCTTCGATACTGATAACCTTACCAAATTTACAACTCAGTGGGGGGTGTGGCTGCAATTTTTGACCACTCCCGAGATCCGTACGCTCCCAGAGGGATCTCAGTGTAATACTAGTACCCTCCCAGGGTTCCCTCCTTCCCTTCCCTGTCTTTCCTCTTTCTCCCTCCGCTTCTCTACTTGGCAAATCTTTTTTCCTCCTGATTCTTCAGCTCTCCTCTTTCCTATTTTGTATGAAAAATCCATTTAGATTAGTTCTTGTGATTCATACCTACAGTAAAGATATTTTTAATTTTTTGGTCATCCAAAAACTGCTTTACATATTCCTCAAAGCACAATCGATGCCCCAAGGATTGTCATTTGTGCTGTCCTTGTTCTGTTCATTTTATTTTATTTACCTAGATTCTACTATCGAACACACTTTGTTTACTGCCACAATTCACCATGCATACTTCCGCTCAATGATTCTTGACCATTGTCATATGCTTTTGTGTACATACTGTTTATATTCTTTGTCAACTTCAATAAAAACTGATTTAACTCTAATTCCCTCCTTCTTAAGCTTAGTGAAGCTTTAATGCAGGACTTACCTGCATCACATGGGGAACAGGACAAGGCTATTACACATTTCCCTACACCAGTAAAACCTAAACACAGTCAGATTTAAAAGGAACATTTGAATCAGCAATGTACTAATTTAAAAAAAAAAATCAGTAAGTGTATTTTTAAATACACTTGGTATAAATACCTGAATGTGTCTTTGCATTAGCTTTCTGTGATCCTGGATACATCCTCCCAAACCAGCTCAGCTCCTTAGGTCAACACTGTGGCAATTTTGAATAGCATGCCCATGACTAAATTTGCTTTGTTATGATATAATAGTAAGCCTTGCTATTTTTTGCGAGCTGTTTGAATAATGTATATAAAAAGTTTTGTAAAGCACTGAAATTGTAAACAGCACCAAAATATTTAAGGGCTATATAACATTTTTTTCAACATTTCCAGCATTTGTGTTTTTAATTCATCAAATAGGAAAGGTTTTTTCTTTGCTACAGATTTACTTTAAGAACGCAGATGTTCGCAAAGTAAAATCTTAACATAAATACATTTATGAGGCTATTATTGGCTAATGTTCTGCAGATTATGGGACAATTTGCACATGATTAGGTGTATTGTTAGAAGCAATACTATGTAAATGAGAAACTGTGAGGTTCTGCATGATCCAAGTTTAATAGTTCAGCTACTTTCACCTCTGGCTGTGCATAGGGTAATGATAACATGACAGTCTTGCTTCACTAGTAATAAATGAGGTCTATTTCCCAGGGAAGTAAAGACATTAGATAGTGCTGAGCTACATTTCAACAAAGGGTAATGGCTGAAGGAAAAGATTTACTGGATTATATAATATAACTTGGTAAGGTATTCATAGTACATATTTGTGCTCCATGTTATACTAACCATCACCAGGTCCCATGATCTGATGCTTCAACAGTGTGGTGGGGTTGTAATGTTACAGAGAGCCAAGACATGGTGGCAGAACTATGAAATAGTTTACATGCTAAAGAGAGAATTAATTTGTAGCAATGTAGTATATCTACTAAATTCCTCTCTGCATTTCATGGACTCTGTAGAAAATAGTGGGCTGTGTGTGTGTGTGTGTGTGTAGTGTTCTCTTAAAGTCACTATGTGGTCTATTCATGAAGCTGCCGAAGGATCTAGCCGGTGCTTTGGCCGATTCTTCGGCTAGCTTCGGCCCCAGGACCCCTTCGGGTTCAGTAGAACCGAAGGGGTGCTGTACGGGCTAGTACAAATTTGCTAGTACGGGCTAAACAAATTTAATTCACGCTGGCAATGTTGAGAGAGCTGGAAGAGTTTGCAGATGGCGTAATAATATTAGGAGGGGATTTTAATTTTCCATTGGAACCAGGAGTAGATACAACTGGAGGAAGGTCGCAATTATCACATGCACAACTAAAAAGAATGAAAAATGCCTTGCAGCGGCTGCAATTGATTGATATTTGGAGAATCTTGCACCCGAAGACAAGGGATTATACATTCTATTCCCAACCACATAAATCTTATAGCCGCATAGATTACTTCCTGATCTCTCACCATTCTCTCCAGTGGGAACCAAGAGCTACTATTGATAGGAAAATTTGGTCAGATCATCATCCAATTACTTTGGAATTACAAATTGAAGACCAACCTGTCAGAGGGTTCACATGGAGACTAATTGAAACATTACTGAGGGATGAAAACATGGCACTTGCTATAAAAGAGGCAATCTCTAACTTTAAAATGAATCATGAATCTGACAATACGACTATCACGATTAAGTGGGAAGCACTTAAATGTGTGATAAGGGGAGTATTAATTTCTCACGCTACCAATCAATATTGAAGGATATATACAACTCCATCTCTATAGACTGTCCCTTTACTGCTCAGTCCCAAGAAGCCCATATCGTGGTCTTGCCTAAACCAAATAAAGATCTAACTCAATGTCAGAACTATAGGCCAATATCTTTGATTAATATAGATTTAAAGATATATGCAAAAATTATTGCAAATCGCCTAAAGGCTCTTTTACCATCAATAATACATAGGGACCAAGTAGGATTTGTCCAGGGCAGAGAAGCCAGGGACAATACTATTAAGACGCTGACCCTTATGAGATATACAAAAGTCAATGGACTCCCTCTATGTATCCTGTCGGTGGATGCCGAAAAGGCATTCGACCGCTTAGGTTGGGATTTTTTGTTTCATACCTTGCTACAGATAGGGATACCCAGAACGGTAGTAGACAAAATTATGGCCCTATATATAAGACCTACTGCAAGAGTTAGGGTAAATGGCTGTTTATCAGCACCAATAAACATTCGGAATGGCACTAGGCAGGGATGCCCCCTATCCCCAATGCTATATGTTTTAGCTTTGGAACATCTAGCCGAAGCAATTCGGAAAAACACATCTATTAAAGGGGTATCTGTCCAAAATGAACATTATAAGATGGCGCTAAATGCGGATGATGTTTTATTATATATATCAAACCCAAGGGTAGGATTTCCATCATTGCTTGAAGAATTTCGCAAATTCGGGATGGTTAGCAACTTTAAAGTTAATCTTCAGAAGACAGAGGTACTGAATGTGACACTGCCTAGTGAGGAAGTTTCACATTTGGAAACCAACTTCCCATTTAAATGGCAGCCCGATGCCATAAAATACCTGGGGATATTTATCTCTAAAGATTTGATAGAGCTCTATGATCTTAATTATGGACCTTTCTTATAATCTTCAATTGCACAAATGAAGAAGTGGACACATTATAAACATTCCTGGCTAGGAAGAGTAGCACTTTATAAAATGGATATACTGCCTCGCTTTTTATATCTTTTTCAAACTTTACCTATTGAAATACCGACTGCTTTCTTCCATAAGAACCGAGTGGCCCTGACTCAATATATATGGATAGGGCGCCCACGCAGATTGGCATATCATATTCTTATAAGAAAGAAAGAAGAAGGGGGGTTGTCCCTCCCAGATTTGAGAACATATTACTATTCTACATTAATAGCCCACATATTGGACCGAAAATGTAATGATGGGAATAAGTTATGGGTTGACTTAGAGAAAAAGATTTCCCCTATTCTTCCATACTCTATACCATGGATAAAACCGGATATGAGACCTCCGAGATCAGCTCTCCCCTTCTGTATACCCCCTCTTTTAAAAGTCTGGGACCATATGATAAAAGAAATTCAGATTTCAACTATCGTGGGACCCATGACTCCTATCATGGGGAACCCAATATTTAAACCAGGGGAGGTAAATAGGCAATTTTTTCAATGGACCAGAAACTCACCTTCACCTATAAGGGATGCCCTTACATCAACACATTTAAATGATATCTCTGCTGCCTGTACAAACGTATGAAAACAGTTTATGGCTTCAGTATTTTCAACTTAGAGCCCTATATGATAGTCTGCAGGAGAAAGCATCGTTACATAGACCATTAACTTGGTTTGAAAACCTTTGCTGTCAGGAGAGAGTAACCCACGTGATCTCCATATTGTATCATAATATAATGACAGCACGATTTCCAACAAGGCCTTACTCTATGCTAGCATGGGAGAAAGATTTACAAACTTCATTTACAAAGGAGGAGGTGCAAAAATCATTTATTCTAACTCATAAGACATCTATCGCCTCTTTATATCAAGAAAAGGGATACAAGATATTATCGAGATGGTATAGATGTCCGACTTTATTACATAGAATTTCCCCATTAAATGCACCAACATGTTGATGATGTTGATGCAGAAGAGAGGAAGGAACATATCTCCATATATGGTGGAGCTGTGATTTATATAATGCCTTTTTGGAAACAGGTTTTTGAAAAATATAACCAAGTAATGGGAGCGGGAGAGGATCCATCACCTAAAATAGCTCTTCTTTCAATATTCCCTGGACCAATATCCAGAAACAAAAGGGAGCTTCTCAGATTATTTATATCAGCAGCAAGGATACTAATTCCACGATACTGGAACACACAAAGAGTTCCAAACATTAAAGAATGGGAAGTAGAATTAAGTAAGATTCAGAGATATGAAGAACTAACGGCATATATAAATGAACAAGACTCTCAATGGGAAGATATGTGGAACCCATGGAATGGGTATAAAGAACAAAGAAAAGGGGAAAATGGGGGACCCGAGAGAAAGAGAGAAGACTGACAGAGGCAGAAGAAATAAATAGAATAATACATATTAAGCTCCCTGGCGGTAATCCCGAGTCTGGATCAGGGTGAATTTTCAATGCTAGGAGCGGTAACCCCGAGCCAGACTCGGGGCTGCAGAGAAAAGTGACACTCACCTTCTCCCTGCGATCCCGCGGCGTCCTGTGCTGTACGCGGCTCGAAAATGAAACTAAAAGCCGGCATCTGACTTTTAGTTTAGTTTTCGAGCGTCACAGCAGGCGGGAAATTCAAAAGTGAAAAGTTGCAATATACAAAGAATACTCACAATACAATGTAATCTGCTATGATTATACTTATGTATCAAACTATTTCACTTCAATTTTGTCCCTAGAGCTTTGTCCACTGCCCTGCCTGACACTTTTTCACAATTATAAGAAATTATAATATAATAA
>NW_017306638.1:1624253-1650155 GCF_000935625.1 Nanorana parkeri | reverse complement strand
GAGGGGGGGCACATATAAAGGTTTCTGGTATAGATAAGTCTTGGAAATAAATGGATGTATATTAGACATAGATATACATGTATGTATATATATGGAGATAGATGTATAAGGATATATGAATTAAGGTTTTCCTATATCAATGTTGTTATATTATATCTGAAACCAAATAAAATCTTATTGTATACAAAAAAAAAACTAGTACCAGGAGCGGTATCCCCGAGCCAGACTCGGGAATGCACAGAAAAGTGACACTTACCTTGTCCCTGCGAGCCCGTGGTGTCCTCTGATGTACGCGGACGGCCGATGCCGGCATTTGAGTTTTACTTTTGTTTTCGGGTGTCACAGCGGGGGGCAGAGCCGGAGGGAAATTGAAAAGTGAAAAATGACATTTACACAGAATACACAGAATACAATGCAATCTGCTATAATTACATTTATGTATCAAACTATTTCACTTCAATTTTGTCCCTAGAGTTTTGTCCAGTGCCCTGCCTGCACTTTTACTGTTCTTTCTGCCTGGAAACTTGTAAACGTCCATGGCATCCAAAAAGCGCCCCATTAGGTCAAAAGCGGTTTTAGAACAGGTAGAAAACAGTGATAGTAAATTAGAATCACTTGCAGATTTGAGCGATAGCAATTCGTTGGGAAATTCGTCATCAGACATAGCTCAGTGATGTGCGAACTTGGTACTCTATTGACTGTGGTACGGATCAAGCAGCGCCCCCAGAATTCCCATTTACTAGACCATTTTTTAATTATTATATTATAATTTTTTATAATTTATTATATTATAATTTCTTATAATATATTATATTATTTTTTAATTTCGTGTTTCAAACTTTCTCATACCCGGGATGTCTACTGGACTCTTGCTTGGACAGATTCAGGTGAGTTATTCCTAAGATTTACTAAGAATTACAGGCCTACAATATAAAACAACAAATTTCCATGGAAAACAATGTACCGCATTGGAATGCTAAAATCCTTAATAATCATACAGCCAGGAAGGTTAAGCGGCACCAAGATCAGCCCCCTCTCGTGTGAATGAGTAAGGGGTACTTGCACCCCTACCCATTCACTAAAGGGTTAAATAAAAAATAAATAAAGTCCAGACTTTTAGGGAAAATCCTTTTTATTTTAAATAAAAACGCAACAAAGGATTTAGAAAATTCCTTTATTGTAAAAAAAACCCTCCAAAAATGGATCCACTGGCATAATCCTAGGGTGAATCATGACGTCCAGCGTTGTCCACGACAACGACTCGGCGAAATAAAAAATAGAACAAGAGAAAATAAATAGAAATCATTTTTAAAAAGAAGACGGCCGCCAACCCGTCCGCTTGCGAGGATCTCCTACTGCAGAATGGCATTCTGACAGATGCCGGCAAACTGTTGTTCGAGCCCATCCCTAGTGGAGACACCTTGCTTGAATTCCGAGCAACAGGTGCTCTAGCTCTGTAACACCTAGTTGATTGGCAGGAATCTGAGCACCCCAGATAGAGGGCAAAACCTGGTGCCAGATCAGAGAACAGGAGAGTGTCACATGGCTATTTCCATTGACTAACACATCAGCCTTTTGTTTTAATTTAAGGTATGAAGCTCACCTTTTTTTATTTCTTTTAAAGCTTTAGGTTAATTACCTAGTTCATAATATTTTTGGAAGATCAGATTAATGGAGTGTTTAATTTGGGTTTCAAGAAATTTTTTCACTTCCTCCCTGGCCATAGTAAATGCATTCAGAAGGCTGACAAAGGTATTTTTATGAGCTTTTTCTAATTTTAGGTATTTTCAGTGTGTTCTTTCATTAATGATGTACATTTTTTGGGGGTTGAACAGTGCGTAGTAGCTTTGTGGGCCTCCCTAATATTCCTCGGGAGATCTCCCCCAGATCATTATTAGTGAAGAAGTTCTGTCTTTCTCAATGGCGTTAAAAAATGTAGTGTCTGACATTAGGAACTCATTTAATTTCCATGAGTAGTCAGAGTCGGAGCCATCAGGTATTCTTCAACTGGCCACTACCGGTGTGTGTGATCAGATAAAGTGCATTGTAGTATATCAGTTTTATGGAAGGATTAGTAAAAGTGGTCTAAAAAATGTAGTCAATCCATGATTAAGATTTATGTATAATCTCTTTCTCATGGTTAAAGAACTCTCCATCTATTAGTTGGAGTTCATGCAGGAGTTTTTTTCTTTTCTTTTCTCAAGAACTACATTGTCTGCACTATGTGTGAGTGTCCCAACAAGGAATCTATGTATTTTCAATGCTTTTTTTGAACCTATATAGTAAGCAATATATAGACAAATTTGATCAGCTTAATTTAAATAACATTAACAGTGCATAATAATGTTCCGAACCTTGCCCCGAAAATCATCACACCTCTGCCAATCATTTGAAAAAGGATATCCACTGACTCTTAATCACTTAGAGATCATTGTTCTATGAGTGAGTGAGTGACGGTGGGTATCTGTAACCTGAGATAGAGAATAGGCTCCCCCCAAGTAAGGCCACAAAAGATCAAAAGGCATGAAAAACAAGAATTGGCATGAGCACAACTGGCTAATTTTGCTTTGGTAAAGTTTGTTTCTAAGGGTTTTGAATGACTTCTGAACGTTTTTATTGAAAGAAAAGCATTGTTTTCTAATAGTGACATTAAAATGAAGCTCTTCTGTAGGCAGGTACCGATTTTAATGATTGTGTGTGCTCTGTGCAATATTGGACCATATTCTGTTGTTATATACATTATTTTAAAAGTATATATCTACAGTGAATTGACACTATCCATGTATGGTTATGATTACCAATATGTTTTTTTATTAAAGTGACGAAAACAATTAATCCACCATTAATGTAATGGTTACTGTGGTTGGTAGATGCCCTCTATTGACTTTTATACATAACTGCCAACTTCCTTGATCTGCTCATTCAAAATGCATGATAGAAAAAGGGTTTTGAATACTTACAAGTAAAAAATCTTATTCAGTAATATCTCATTTACTGAATTGTTTAGCTGTGCCATTCAACATTCATTTCTTACGGATATGAAATTGAATTCAATTTTGAATATCGGGTTTGAATCTTAAAGGAAAACTCCACCTAGTGTTCTCAGTAAAATGTATTAGCAATAGCCTAAAGACAAATTCACTAACATTTATGCTTTAAAAATTGCATGTAGTTATTTCCAGCCTAATAATATGTCAATTAAGAATGCAAGTCTTTTGAAACATAAGTCAAATAGAAGTAAATCGGGGATGTGATAACATCATCTGTTGAACTGTCTCTTAAAAGGCTTTGCTGAGTACTATTCATGCACAGGAGGAGCAACTGCACACAAAAGGGAAAGTTTGAAAATTAGCAGGAGAAAGCATTTCTTTTAGCTGGAGATCTCACTTACCACTTATTTTGGCACTGTAGGGTTTTTAATTCTTTACAATGTCAGTGGGTGATTTTTTACATAAGCAACTTAGTATGTACTGTTACTGGAATCTTTTTCAAACTAGTTGTAAATATAGTTGCACAGTTACATAGTCAGGTAGAAAAAAAAGACACAAGTCCATCAAGTTCAACCTAAAATGTGACAATAAACTCTGGAGATAAACCTTAAAAATGCATTTAAACACCCTGATATAATAAAAATGTAGCTTATTGCTGTAGATCCTCAAATCATCTCTGAATTCGTGCTGACCCTGCCTGTCCTTCTGGAGGGTGGCTACATTTGTTCTTTCATGGTCCATGTGTGTTGTAAAGTAGCCACCACTCCAATGTAAAAGGAAATTGTTTCACTCCTGGCAATTACCCTTTTAAAATAGTTTGTCTACCATATCTGTAACCAAATAATAGCAGCGGAAAAAAATGGGGCAGAAAAGGGTCGATTCAAATCCATCTACGGTTATCCTAATGACCACCAGCTTCAACGTGTCTTGATTTTAATATACTTACAGTAAGCTTTTGGCTGTATCCACCCACTACTATGTATGTTAATAAACGATTCTTTCTAAACTTTCAATATACCGGTTTGTCCCATTCCTCAGTTAACCCTTTGGACTACCTACGCTCAGAGGTGAGTACAATTCTGCCCCCTTTTTTTCGTAGCCACTACTCCAAGCTTACTCCTGTGATGGATTACAATCTCATCTTTAGTTTACTAATTTGTATTGATAATGCAGTCCATCATGGGGGTTAGCTTGGAGCAATGACTATTTTACAACACACCAGAAGGAAGAAAATGTACCCTACCCCTGCAATTTACAGAATTCAAGCACAAATTGTTAACCGATGCACCTAACTTATCTCTCCCTTTGCAGTCAGTCAGCTCTTCCTATCCTCTCACTAAAGCAGCTTCACCACACTGACACTATGGCTGCTCCTAGTCCCCACCCCTCATATTTTTTTGTGAGGGGCTGAGTTATCCAGTTGCCACATGTTTTAGGCTTCTGTGAGGCTTAATCAGGGATAAAGGTTGTGCAGAGCATTATGGGTCAGCACCAGAATCTGCCGGCTGTGAATTACTCTGCAATTTGCAAGTTAAAATAAAAATATAATTACTGGAATTTTGTTGCAAATTCATGTTCAGGGAAAAAGGAATCTCATCTCTTTTTTCTACAAGTTTGTCTGTAATAAAACTTTAGAAAAGGCACCTAAATGACTGAACTGGCTTTCTTCTGCACCTAAAGGATGTAATTTAAATTGCTTGAGAATAAGGCCCAAGCATCTCAGCTGGGGGTCCCACTTGAAATCCATAGGGCCAAGTGAGTGGGGGCACTGTTTAAAAGATAAGCAGAGTGATAGTTCCATACTCACAAATGAGCAGTAGCTAAGCATTCTGTTACCCTGCAGGTGCAAAATACCTTAGCAGCTACATCAAAGTGTCCAATTAGGCTACTTAGGTGGCTGCATTAGAATAAGCAAGGACTGTTTTTATTGGTAAATATGTTTAATCATGTGTAGGCATTTATTTGAAAACAGATACTAGATCAAAGACATGGAAGAAGCTAGTTGGTGATTCAGTCCACAGGAGATCATTCATAATAACTGAAGCTGGCCTTTGATATAATGTGACCATATGTCCTATATTAGCTAGAGACTAATTGGGTTATTCACAAAAGGGTGAAGAGTTTGGAGAAGGCAGGAGAAGTGAACAATCTAGGACAACATAGCTGATCTGGAAAGAGAGCTGAATTTGAGAATTTTCAGCTATTTTGGCCTAGAAAATCAGCTATTTTGGCCTAGATTGTTCACTTCTGCCTTATCCAAACTACTCACTCTTTAGTGAATAACCCTGTAAAATTGTTGTAAGACATGATGATGATGTTGACAATAGACTGACAGAAAATGATATTCCCCTTTTTTTCTGAGTGGAATATAAAAAAAAACAAATTATTTTCCAGAAAGTACATTTTAAGCCATTTCATAGACACCGACATTAATTGTGTCTTTACATTTATTATATTGTTCTGCAAACTAGATTAGTGGTTTTGTAGCATATATTAATAGCACGATGACATTTTCATTCCCATTAAATTAAATTAAATTGAAAGTGATTCAAGCATGGACGTTACCTATTTATTATTAAAACAGTACAACAAATTAACTAAATTCATCATTTTACAGCAGCACAGATTTTGTTTTGGTATCACCTCGAGATAGCTAATAAACATTGGTTTTAAAGCAAAAGAAATATAAGCAGAGAACTTGAGTTTCACAAGACATCCCGGCGGCAAAAGTCGCCGGGAGTCTGTTTAAACAGCCCCGATGCTGGCGACGTACACTGTACGTCGTCAGTCACGAAGGGGTTAAATAAATATTGTTTTCACCTATCTTCACTACATAATTTTCAGTCAGGCATTGATTTTATTTTACCCTTAATTGCATATCCACTAATAACTCAATTGTACTTAAAGTTTATAAGAGTAATAACGCTTTCTTACTGAGGATAAAAAAAACTCCATAATGTTCAATCTTTACCAGTAAGGTACATGAATAGTAGATTCAACTTGACATTATGGTCATTATAGTCCTCAGGAGCTGTGCTATAAATGTCAGTAGTTGTTGTCAGATAGTAACAGGCTTTATATTCCACAGTCTGCTATAGTCAGACTTTAATATAGCAGTGCTCACCAACAGCAAAAATAGCCCATACAATTTACAAGAAGATAAGGGAGGGTGCTAATAGTATCTCCCCAAGGCTAACAATGCATAATTTAGATGCACAATGGTAATAAATACAGTTCAGCAATCTGTACAATAACTATTTAAAGCAAATGCGTTTCAAATCTGGTATCTAAAAACATGTTTTATATGTATTGCAGAATAGAAAAAGAATAGGCAATTAAAAGAATTATAGTCTATTTTTATATGACAAAAATACTTTTTTCTGAGCAGTGTTTTTCTGAAAAATACCTCTGATAAATCCAATGTTATTTTCTGATAAATTAAAGAAGAATGAAACGGTCAACCTTTTTTGCAATAATGAACCCTGATCAAACAAAAATACATTACCCAGAATAGATTTTTGTTATATTTTTGCCCAAGCACTTAGTCATCATGTTTCCAAATAGCTAACTCCAGGTCTCTCAGCTCAGCTTCCTTGAACTTCCAGTCCAGTACAAAATAACAAATGACAATGCCGTCTGCAGCGGCTGTTAATCTACTCCCTTGGAGAAGGGAGGAGGAGGGAGTGGGGAGCAGGGAGAAGGGGAATGGATTGCCTTGATGTGCCTGTGTGTTTGTGGAGACTCACAAAGCTCAATAGCAGACACAAGGGTGGTTCCATAGGACCCTAAGGAACTTAGTCACCCTAAAACAAGATACCATGGGACCAGCTGATTCTGCAGGAAACTAAAACTTGTAAACGTCAAGGAGCAACATCCATTGTAAGTGATTTAAATCAGCATTTGAAATAGATAAAAACAAAATTTTAACTTTATCACTTTAATCTTTGGATGGATTTTGAGCTTATTTATGGTAAGAAGAGTGTATTGAGGCAATTATGCTCCATAATGACTGTACTGTCATATGCTGTGATTTTAAATTTTTTTGTCCATTTTCTTGTCATCTTTCAACCAAGAAGTAGTGACAAACCTAGATGAAATTTTGAGGCCCTTTTTAGGACTGTTTATTGATCTATTGATTTGTATTTCCCATTTTCAAATACAACTGTTAAAAATACTAGTGCCATGACAATAAGGCCCAGAAGTCAGTATGTTAGTAATCACCAGTCAGGTTCTTTGGAGAAAGTTGGACAAAAAAAAGGATGGACAATCCTGCATATAATCAACTGCCACTGATAGCATCTATTTGAGATGTTGGTCTTTCACTGTCCATATTTTTTTTTTCTGTCATTCTACATTTTTTATAATTTTTTTAATAACATTTTTTCACCATTTTTAGATATATTTTGTAGGAACAATAATGAATCATACTGGGCAGACACCTGTCTTTCAAGGACATCTTGCTGAGCTGACAACAAATTAGACAGAGGATGAAAATTACACCATATTTTAATATGTGGCAATATAGATGTACGGCAAGTGCTTTAAGCAGACCGAGCCACTTGGGATCAAGCCAGGATAACCAAAACTAATCCAAAAGGTAACAAACAAAACCAGCTGGGCACAAATGGTGCCAAAGTATAAGACAGGAGTGCAGATATGGGTAGCACCAGAGGATGTTGTCAGGGGAAAAAATAACCATACTAATCGCATCCTAGGTAACTGACCACATGGTGGATAACTGCTTGGCTGCCTGGACCTGCTGCAGTTAGGTCCCAGAAAGCTCATCATTTTTTAAAAAGTATTTTTTTTTCTATATATTTTGCTTTTTTGCTGTTTTCTGAACATTTTTGATTACATTTACATGTATTTGCCAATGCACAAAATGCAAAATGAGACTTCTCTTTCATTCTCTTTCCATCTGTTGATTAACTCTGTTCTGTTTTATTGGCTGAAAATTGCATCTGTTGTGCCATCAAATGTCTGCTGGTAGTTAATACAGCCTGTTTCAGAAATAATAGAAATCAAAATTCCTTCATTCATGACCTCACATTTCAAGGTTTTTAAATTCTGGATATAGCTGCATATTGTTTTTTAAATAAGTTCACAAGCGTGGAAATAAAGAACAAAGTGTTATGCTTTAGATAACATTTTACTGCTGCTGTTAGCAGAATACATTTGCAGTGCAACTCACATTATAGCAAATAGTAAAGAAGAAGTATTATACACACTGTTAGAGAATATTTTATCCTACAGTGAGTGTTCCCTTGTGCTATCAAAGAAATTTGCTGTCAGCTTTTGGACATACTGGCCCTGATTTTACCTTTTGAAGTCTCATATATCCATGGTATTTTTTAATAAAAATTGCCAGCGCTTTGAGAAACTGCAGACATGAAGAACCACTAGTGGAGAGACATGAGTTAATTGTAAATGTGAAAACCTACATAAAATCAACTGTGCAGTGACTGTACACACCATTTGTTTGTAAATACCTTACCAGTACAAATGGTGTGTATAGAATATCTCTAGTTGCTCAGAAATGGCACTCAAAATGTAGAGGTGCAGCACACACATTTTTAAAAAACATTTTTAAAAGGGACTGTTTTGACATTTTCATGACTTGTTTCTCATTGACAGAATATAACACACTCCATTATTGATAGACAGATGGTCAAATAACTTTAATAGGTTTCCTGAGGTTTCCTTTTAATTAAGATTTTTTTAAATCTATTTGGCCCATCTATTGTAAAATTAGTCAAACCTTAACTCTAGTGAAGTTTTTTGAGACCAAATATGATCAATAACATCACATTACCCAGGGTTCCCTGTGCTGTGTTTAGATTCTCACAGCACTGGGCTTGTCCCAGCTAGGTTTGTCAGCCTTTCTTGGTCAAAAGATGACAAGAAAATTGGCAAAGAAATATAAAAGCAAAGCATATTACATTTTGTGTAGAGATTACCATAATACAGCTTAAAGTCTATCCAAATAATAATTTATAAGAAAAAAGATGGATTTGTAGAAAGTATTTTTCAGGAAACACTGTTCATAAAAAAGTATCTGTGTCGGGGTATGGCCAGCTCATGGTGGAGTGAGATGTGTTTCACTGCAGCTCCCTGCCAGAGCACCCTTCTCGGCTTTTCTACAGCCTTATTAGCATTTACCTTGCATGATGGGCAATAAGAAACCATCCAAAGCATCCCAGAACATGGGTGAGAGGAAATCTGGGCACCTTCCAGCCTTTTCTCAAGCACACAATGCCAGGGCTATCAAGTTGATCTGTATGACATGGAGCCAAAGCCTGCACTTAGCCAGGCCTCAGTCTCCTCCTTAGCTACTCACAGAGGGGACTCTCCATTTTCTCTTTCCTTAACCTCAGTACCCGATTGTCAGAGGCATAGAACAGATGACTAATACATGAAACAGGAGGATGATGATGTGAGAGCATACATCTGCTCACTCTCAAATAGATGGGAATTGGAGTGATATGTTACACCTATGGAGGAGGCCTACAATTCTGAGAAAGGCTTCATGAAGGAGGCCTACAGATATAAGGAAATCAAATTGTCTTGTCTAGACACCCACCATCAGACTTTGATAGATCCCGCCACAATAACATCCATGTGCGTGGAATTCTGGAATTAGTGGATCAAAAGGATCTCTTACCTATGCTGCGTTCTATTGTCAACTGGATCGCACACACAAGACTCTGGGTTCCCGCTCTTCTAACTCAGCCTTATGACATGCAGTAGTTTGTTGTATTCATTTTTACTCAGAACCCATCATGTCTGCAGTCTGTGCCTCTGATGAGATCTAGTTCAACAGGTCACAAATTCTACTACTTGCTGACCATTTCAGACACACTCTTCAGATGAGAAGAGCTTTTAAACCTTTCTTGCAGGCTCTTAAATCTCAAAACATTTAACATAAATGAGGATACCTCATTCCAGCTAATTGCTACCAAGGATGGCAAGTTGATGATCTTTTGTCACTCGGGAGATCTTCCTAAGCTTCTGGGCACCTTTCAACTTCCAAGTTGCTTTGCCGGACTGGTTTTTTTAACCCAGTTTACCTGGTTTGTCTACCTGAGAGAGATGGTGAAGAAAAGAGCTGAAGAAGCTTTCTGATGCATCTACTACAGTGACCTTATTGTCTCCAGCATCTGATTGTACCTTTATTCACTCAAATTTTTGTCTTTTCCACCTGTTCCTAGATATTCAAATATTGTCTTATATTTGGACTGCTTCAATGTTGATTGCATCTAATTACTTAGTATGTCAGTCTGGAATTGTTTGCTTAAACTATGTTTACTTCATGTCAAGCTTGCTGTTTCTCATGACTACAAATTTCCTCTTCATCTTTCTCTCTCTCCTCTCACCTTTCCTACTCCTTCTTCTACATGCTCACCTTTCTATTCTTAATCTGTAGTCTATAATAATAGAACATATAGGGGGGGAATTTATCAAAGCAATTACGACAGTTTTAGCCTCTTATATCATTTTTTTAATGTGCAAATCTGTCTTTTAACACGTGCCCCTGTTTTCACCTGAGCTTGCACTACTTTTCCAACTGCATGTGTTTTGCCCAAAGCTTGCACTACTTTTCCAGCTGCATGTGTTTTTTGCACCTGTTTTGACCAGAGCTTGCACTACTTTTTCTTTACTGGAGTCTATTAAACCTCATTTATCAACAACATTACACTAGCATCATAAATCTGGTGCAAATAAATTCTGTGCAAGTTCAAAAACTTGCAATTGCTATGATAAATTCCCCCCTATATGTCTAACGAAAATGACATTTATTATCAAGGCTTAGACTGCAGTGATAAATAAGGAGCAAATAATGTGGAAAATGTGTCAATTGAAAGAGATAGGACAGAAAAGTGGAGCAACTCCTTAGATAAATTCCCCCCATAGTATTTCAGCTTCCCATATATAATCCTGACTTTGTGTGGTGCATGCCACACTTGCTTTTCGTAATTTCCACTACAACTATTATGTCTCTGTTGATCTACTCACTTAATGTAAAAGAGTTTAACCACCTTAACAAATGGTCACAAATGTTATATCATATGCCAAAGAAAAGAGTGGACATTGTTCTCCTTCAGAAGACTCACTAACAAATTAATGATCATCTTATAGCCACCTTGTAGTCAGCGAAACTTTAAGGAATGGTCGCGGAGTTCCAATCTGCACACTAAGTCCAAGAGAGTGTCTATGGGTATGCACAAAAATTGCCTTTTTAAAGTTACAGATTCAATGATTGACCTGTTAGGGAGATAACTTTTTTTGAAAATTGTCTTTGGAAATAAAGTTTATACGATGTATAAATATGTACTTCCCCAACTAATCCTAGGTTCACTTTTGCTTGCTGTATTTAAACATATTAAAGTTCTTCACGGACAGTGGTATTATTTTTGATGGTGATTTGAATATGACCATGGACCCACGGACTGACTGCTCTGCTGGTAAAATATTAATATAATTTACAGAATTATGTAAACTAATGCAAAAGCTTGCTTCCTTGAGGTTTATGGACCTATGCCAGACTTTACATCCCAAATATATTGATTATACCCTTTTCTCTTCTGTGCACAAAACTCACAGTAGAATTGATAATTTTTTGTCTCTCAGTCAATTTTAGAAGCTAATCCTGAAATAGTTATAGACCCCACAATATGGTCAGATCATTCCCACTATATAGCTCCTTTCAACTCTCAGAACCACACAATAAATCCTCCACATGGAAACTAAATGATAATCTACTGTCTGATGCTCTTTGCTGTGAGGAACTTAGGCAAACTCTCTCCGGCTTCCTCACTGATCATGCTTCAGACAATTCCTCTCTACCTATACAATGTGAAACCCTCAAATGTGTTTTAAGAAGCATTTGCATTAAGCATTGGGCAAGGCTGAAGAAGTCAAGATCTCAGTAGATATCTTCCCTAATTCACAAATTTGCTGAACTAGAAAAACAACATAGACAACATAAGGAGGATCCAGTTTGAATTGAGCTTTCTAACACATGTTCACAACTATTATCTATGCTTGATCAAACCTCGGTACCTAATACAGACTTATTATTGAAAACTGCATATTAGCTTGGGGATAAGAGTGGAGCTCTGTTGGCTCAGATTCTGAGACCTTCTTTTTATGTGAATAATATTCTTTCATTACAGTCTCTTTGCAGGGCATGGTTTACTCTAATTCGAATAACCTGAAATAATTTTCATAAATGTTATTCTAAGCTATATAAGATTGAAGCTGCTGACAATCCTACTCACTCTTCTGATACTTCAGACCCCTGGTCTACATATATAGCTAAAGCCTCTTTGCCCACTATTCCCTCACCAGTCAGCTCAGCCTTATACTCCCCTTTTATGATGGACAAATTAACAGATGCCATTTAATTTTCTAAGAATGGTAAAGCCCCAGGCACTAAAGGTTTCTTTACCTTATTCTTTAAGTTGGTTGCCCCTAAACTTTCCCCAATTCTTCTCGATACTTTAACTTCATTTCTGATTCTTGCCTATTTTCCCCACAATCACAGTCTGCTCAAAATTCTCTTTTACCGAAACCTGGGAAGGATCCTACAAATCTGGGTCATTATTGCCCTATCACGTGATTAAATTGGGAAATCAAGCAATATTCTAAGATCCTTGCTTTTCTCCATGGGTCATGTGGCAAAGTTAAAATTACCTTCCTCCAGGCATCCAGGCCAGTACAGCTGTGAACTGAACAGGCCTCTGATGACATCACAGTTAGATAACATTCAATGTATTATTTTTGCAGCTCGCAAAGTAACAAATGTGTATGTGATAGCATTGTGCATAGGCAGAAATACAATACTACAGCAGACGGAATTGATACCAAAGTTGAAGTTTAAAATTTTTGAAAAACTTCTTTTGATTAGGTTTTAGAAATCAATACAGAAACATAATTAGAAGAAGAATACAGTATAGCAGACAAAACAAACTGGGGAACCCTGCAAGTAGCATCTAAAAAAATCTAAAACCAAGTAAATGTTACAGTACTTGACTACATATAATAAGAATATACACACCTTGGGGTTGATTCACTAAGCCTATCAACACGCCCGGAACACGCCATGCAAAAACACACCGACTGTGTGCGCGAGCGCGCATATACGTTTGGCGCGGAAGCGTGTGCAGAAGCGTGATTCCATGCTGGTTATGCAGATGCTTGATGAATACTACCAACGCGCGCGCATGGCGTATTAAATAGGCGGCCCTGACACGGCCATAGTCCTGCCACCAGACATTTGGGTGCAATCATGTTCTCTCTTCCCTCCCCCCCATCCCACACACATGGGTTACACAGAGAATGCATGGAGCATCCGAGTGCATGCGATGGACATGCGTTTGGCCTGAACATTGCATTCCTGTGATGCCACTGTAGGAGATGGCTTTCAGTGCTATTCCTTGGAATGCAAGTGTCCACAGGCCCATGCATTCTAGGGCATCTCCAAGTGTAGTGCATGCACGGCAATGTGGACATTGTAAAGTACGCATTGCGATCGTGTTTCTAGGATCAAAAAACGTATGAACTTGCTCATGCACATGCGCAGTTGGTTGGAGCACACCCGAACACGGCACTGGTGTGTAAGTACCTTATTTTGGAATACTGTCTTTTACCAGTTTGTAAGTGTTACGTGGAATGTTTGTATGCACAGAAGCATAGCAATAACATATGTATCATATGAATGATTTGAACATGTATGGCAGTAGTATAAATATGATTCTAGCACTTGCAATTTTTTATTATAGTGGCGTGCAGCCGATGGCGCATATTACACGACACGCGCGTAAGTAAATACATAAAAAACGCGTTATACCTGCGTGAAACCGCGCAGGGCACATATAGTTGCAAGTGAAACTACTGCAGCTATGTATGTGATAAATTAATTGGCGCTGTTTGAGAAGAATTTGCCCATCAGTCTAGAATGTGCCAAATAGATGTTTCTCACAAACTGCCAATTTGCGGCCAGCAAACTAAACTGTTTCTTAACTATGTTCCTCTCTGCTCTTCTCTGTGCTAGCAATGCCAATATACTGGAGGTAATTGAGTTTGGCTAAAACATAAAAAATCTCCTTTATTTTGATGATACAAAGCCCTTATTTAGACATGGTATGGTCCAAGTAAGGCAATCTCAGCCATGATAAAGCACAGCACCCATAATGTGATTCTTCATATCATCCTATGCATTAGACATACTCTATGCCTATAAGGGGGTTGACATTTTTTCAACAAAATTTAAAACTGGCAATCCATGGAGAACAATCTGGACTGTGCCAGTTATAATAGTGATGGCTTCGGCATACAACTAGCAGCGCACAGCAATGAAAAACAGGTACCCTTGGCTATCTGCACATACCTAAAAATGTATTTTTTAGTGCTCCAACAGTTCCAAAATCTGAGGCACTAGGATACACAAATATACACACTTCCTCCCAAAGTCAATGGTTGGTCCAGCTACTCTAAATTCTGGCACCTAGTTTTTGGTTATTGACCTCATCCATCATGCTCAGTAATCAATCAAGGAGTGGAAGGTGGGGAGATCTGACCAGCCATTCACAGATGGTATTTTGCACCTGAAAGTGTTTACTTTAGAACAGTCATGTAAAAGTTGTATTTTATTGGAATCTTACACTTCCATACATCATTTTGCAGATATATACTTTAAGAAATGTGCTATGGACCCTTTCTCTGGAATTCAATATTGGAAATTGTAATTTTAGCTATAAATTTAAGTTACAAAATGCCAAAGTAGGTTTGACCCACAATAGACATTATATGGCTCACAAAGGGATGGATTTGCTAAAGGCAAATAGGCTGTTAATTTTTAACAGGGAATTGCACTTTGCACCGTAATTTTCCCTTAGCTTAGGGAATGAGGTAAAGCTCTGCTGACTTCCATTATCCAGTCATGTGCAAGCAAAAATATAGTTTTTTTTATTTTCCTTGTGTGTTTTGGGTATTCTTTGCAAAGAAAATTTTCATCACATTCACTAAGCTAAGGGAAAATTCCCTTGCTGAGTGAGTAGCTTATTTGCCTTTAGTAAATCAACACATAATGCTTCCCCTAAAGGTGGCCATACACCTTATAACTATTGTACAATTTAATTTGTCCCGACATTGCACACTCATTAAATTTTCGTTTAAATAGCCCATCATGCACAGACCAATGCAAATTTCGATTATCGTTCGTCAGCAATATTACCTGGCCGAATTTTGACATTCGACAGAACAGATTTTTGTTTGCGCATGTGCAGTGTTCATCTTGCAATTTCTGTTGTACAAAAACGCCACTAATCTATCGATTTTCGTTCGTTTCGAAAAGAGTTTTCTAGTCTGCCTGATATACTAAATTTGGCCAGTTGTACAGAAATTGTCATGGGGAACTCCCCTTTAACTGGCAGTTTATCGGACGAAAACCGTGATCCTGGATGAAAATCGAATGATAATTGTAAGGTGTTTGGGCACTTTAAGAGATTTAGTCCTCTCAGTTTGGCCCACGGTTTTATCTGAGTTTGATATGCCTGATTTCGGACAAGTGACTAATGGAAAGGGTTGATTTAAGGTTTTTATTATCATTAGTGATAAGCTACTTTGTTTTACTATTCTCTCTTCCCAACCTAAAACAATAGTATGCACTTACAATTCTAATGTTAATACTATCTCTGTGTAAGGTTTTAGGATGGTAGACATTTAACAAAAGAATTAGATGAACCTGCCTTTATAATATAGCAATCTGTAGGTTTAACAAACAGACATTAGTCTCAGATAACAATAGTGTAGCCAACCTCCCGTAGCAATGGAAACTTCTAAAAACAAATACTTCTAAAATCCTTCAAAGAGATTTTAAATATCTAGCTCTTTCCTAAACCGATTTGTGTTATCTGTAGGTGGTATAGGAGCGATGACAATATGTTGCATCTCTTGATAATACGAATTGAAATAATGTATAATCTACAAGAAGTCTGCTAAATAAAACCATTTACTCAAAGCAGAATAATCCACCTTCATGAAAATTTAATTGCACAGAGGCTATTAAAGGGGTTCAATTGTATTGCTTTTCTGCAGGCTGTTTATAAATATCTTACATGCATGAAAGGTTCAAAGAAATATCAGTGGTAAATGGGGGAATATATCAGCACATATTGTCAGCACACGTAATCCTCCTTAAAAGAAGCCAAGACATTGCTAATCCTTTCCTTCACGTACTTTTTGTCTTACTGGGAAGCGGAAGTCACGAGAAAGTACAATGATTTTTTTTCCAGCATTTATGCTTTTAATGAATTCCACAAATACTCTTCAACAATTTGCAATCAACAATCTAAAGTTTGTATTATTAACTAGAATTCTATAAAATAAGCTAAATATGTTCAAATACTCTATTTTTATATATTAAAAGTGCGATGTTTAAACAGAGACAATATAGAAAACGAAATGTATTTAAATAATCCTCTTTTATTTGTATATATTTATAGTGCAATTTTTAAACAGAGACAATACAGGAAACTTAGCATGTTCACATAATTTAAAATGCAAAGTCTGACTATTACAGTAATATTTCTGGATTTATCAGGATAATGTTAATCTAATGTGGTTTTGAAAAATAGTAACATTTATTTTGTGATCAGACTAATCACGTATTACATTTATTAAGTGTATATGTATAGACAAATCTCTTTTTTTAGTTTTGGATAGAGTGGGAGCGCCTGATGAGTTGTTTTTTTTTGTTTTTTTTACTGTATGTGCTCCTCCTGTTTCACCAGAACAGAAGGAGAAGAGAAAGCTTCCATTGGGGAAAACCGTCTTAGTGGTCAATTCCCTTCACTTTGTACACTTTACTCAGTTTTTAATCTGTCCCTAACCAATGCATTCTGTCTTTGGACTCTGACCTAATGCAGGGGAATGGTGGATTAGCTGCTATGGCTGCCTTGCACAGATGGTCTTCTACTCTGCTCTTTCCCCTATGCCTCAGTTCCCTGCCTTGGCTGCTTTTCTAGAATGGCGAAGATCCTTTTTATTTATTTTTTTGCGAGCTCTGGCAGCCATTCATCCTGTCTTAGCAAAGATGATTTTGTGGCCTCTATGTCGGTTTTTATGGACCAGATTTCTGCTATGTTCGAAGTATCTGGTCACCATGGATGTAAGCATAGTCCCTCTTCTCCAGTTCGTTTTGATCAGGATGAGGAGGGTGAGGAGTTAGAGGGAAGTCCCTCTTTCAGTTCGGAAAAGTCCTCCATGGAAGATACCCCAATAATGGGATTGTCACCAAAATTGCGTATCACCATCACAGTGCTTACAGATGAGGTCATAGAATGTCTTTCTGTTAATCCTCCAGTTAGTGACCATCCTAGGGTCACAAGTTTAGGTTCCTTGAAGATAAGAAAGGTTACAAAAACTTTTCCTGGGCATTCATTAGTGGAAGAAATTCTTTATGAGGATTGGCAAAATCCAGAGAAGTTGTTTTCTCCTCCTAAGCATTTGTTGTTCAGTAAGGGTCCATTTGAAGATTATTTTATCAAACGATAGGTTGTGCCAGAAGTAGTCACAGCTATTTCCTTAATTGAATGAGTCTCTCACAGTCCCAGTAGAGGATGTACCTGCCTTCAAGGATGTTATTGACAACATACCTGCCTCTGGAAAGCACACATTTAGAAGACCTTACTTGTAAATTTGCCTTTCTGATTACTATTACCTCAGTTAGAAGGGTATCTGAGTTAGCAGCCCTGTCTTGTAAGGAACATTCCTTGTCTTTCATCAAGACAAAGTAGGGTTTGTCTTTTTTGGCAAAAAATGTTTTCTTCCTTTCACCTTAATCAGGATATTGTATTACACTCCTTTTTCCCAGATCCAAAAAAATGCTAAAGAAGAATTGTTGCACTCCTTGGATGTAGTAAGGGCATTGCAAGGCTACATGTCACAGCATCCTTTAGATGGTTGGACTCCCTGTTCATTCTCCCAAAAGGATCACACAGAAGTTTCTCTGCCTCTCACTCAATGGTAGCCCATTGGAATAGACATGTCGTTCTTCAGGCTTATTCTAGTAAGGGTATTCCCCCATCTTGTTTCGTCAAGACGCACTCTACTAGATCTGTCAGGAGTTCTTTGCCTTTTGCTCACCAGGCATCTGCCACAAAATTTACAAGGTGGCTACCTGGTCGTTCATACCTTCACAAGGTTTTATGGAGTGGATGGTTTTATCCTGTACTATAAAGGATTTTACAGGAAAGTATCTTATCTGTCTATCTGTCTATCTATCTATCTATCTATCTATCTATCTATCTATCTATCTATCTATCTATCTATCTATCTATCCTAGCTATTATGCATTGGACATGGTGCATGTAAAAACTGTTTTGCTTATCAGTACAACTTTTGTTACTTCAAAATGTGATTGATGGAGCTGACATTGACATCAGATTAATCTATATGATTGAACTGCCAAGCTACAAAACATCCTGAACTGAGTAATGATATTGCAATCAATGAATCCTAATACAAAGGATGTTTTTTTGCCTTGTAAATTTTAAAGTAAAACACACTTTTAAAAGATGCCCTGTGAAAAATATAGGTAAGATGTATTAATTATATGGTTTAGTAACTGAATTACATCTGATTATATAACATAAGCATTGATCATAGCATTACATTAATTAACTTTTGTTATCATTACAAATCCATAAACACGCACTCCATATTTTAATTCTGTGTTTTCATTGTTATCATATTTATAGCAATTAGCATACAATAGTACTAAAACTTACCTTGTCATCAGAGGGTCTTTTAAAAAATAAAGTCAGTCCAGTAAAAGAAGCCCATCTATATACAGTATCTCACACAAGTGAGTACACCCCTCACATTTTTGCAAATATTTTATTATATCATTTCATGTGACTACACAGAAGAAATGACACTTTGCTACAATGTAAAGTAGTAAGTGTACAGCTTGTATATCAGTGTACATTTTGCTGTCCCCTCAAAATAAATCAACACACAGCCATTAATGTCTAAACCGCTGGCAACAAAAGTGGTTCCTCCCACTGGCTCATACATCCTGTAGAGGCTAAAATTTAAGCGTGCCACAAAAACCAAGGTAAGTGTATAGGAGCTTTTATCTTTTTACAAAAGAAAACTTAAATTGTTCTACCACCTCTTTATTATTTAACAGATACTGGTTTGCTAGTTAACTTACTTTACTGCTTTAGATTTATTTAATTCAATGGTTTACCATCAGTAATGAGGTGTTGTCAGGGTACCAGGGGTCTTACCACTCCTCGGGGTTGCCAAGTGCGGAATAGGGCACGGGGTCTCCATCCTGGCAGGACTCCTGGCGCCAGGGTTGCGTGTGCGCATGCGCAAAATGCGCGGCGGGTGCAAGCGCACGGTGGACGGGGGCGTGCACATAGTAGGCTGGTGTCCGGTGTGGGCCTTGCTGGGGGAGGTTCCAGCACAACCCTCAGCCTTTCTCTTTGCCATTGGCTCCTGGATGGAGAAGCCTCCTGGCTGCCTCGACAACCGGGGGGTGGTCTTAGTTCCTCACTCAACTCTAGTTTGGACCAGCATCAGAAACATAATAATGCTCCACATTTAAATGTGTATAGTGTAAGCATTCATGTGACAAGTCATAAATGCGGGAAGTCATACATTTATTTCAAAATATATTAAATCAATAACAAAGAAAACTGCATAAATAACAGAAATCCCACCTAATATCAATAATATACTCTTCAAAATTATACATGTTCAAAACTCATGACATATGAAAAGGAACTGATCTATACATACAAAGCAAGCACCATACAGTGCAGGCATCTACTCTACAACAGGGGTGTTTAAAATAAATATGCAGTATAACAAGTTTCCTAGCCTCAGCAGCAAGTGTAAACACATTAATATATTGAACTATGTTGACATATTAACAAAAGATCACACTGCAGGTGAAAATGTTTACAAAAAAACACTTTAGGTTAAGTTTCCTAATTAAGCTCAATAAACTTCTTTTGATTTAGGAGAACCAAAAGAAAATTATTTCCTAAGATGAAGTATATTAAGCTTGTTTTACAGACTAGAATAAACAGATGGTATTGTAATGGTAATGTAATCATTCATTGTCTTAACTGTCAATTTTTTGTAGTTGGACAATGTAGAACAAAAAAGAATGGAAAGGGTCTTAAAATCTGTCATCGACAGTCACTTGTCCTAAAAATTTTAAATCTCTGTCATCTCTACATAAACAAACGTTCACTTTTCCTATATTGAAAAAACTGTATTCATTCCACCAACTTGAGTATCTGAAAAAGGTAGATTTTAGCTGGTTCTACTAAATCAAAATCTTACCTCCAGACTTGGTGGTAGATGGTTAAATCTACCTTGGGGCTGGGTTAATAAAATTGATTTTGGGTTATTTGTTTGTTTTTATCATGTTGATGAGGTTTTTTTTTAAATATGTGTGGTAAGGGGGACAGGCTTAACTGGTAAAGCATGCAGGAGACAGGGACACTCAGGAAAAGTTGGGTGCAATATAGCAGTATATCTCATTCATTACATGCAGCATGCATGATATAGTGGGAGTGCAAAATCAAGCATTCTGCAGCTGCACCAAGCCTGGCACAAGATGGTGTGGGGTAAGCCACCTCTTGGCTTACCCCTGAAAAGCTAATAGATTTACTACCCCAGCATGGCTCCTTTCCCATAGGCATACTGGCTGCAAAACAGCATTGTAATATTTTCCATTGCGTTGTCCATTGCCTAGGCTCTGGGCAGTTTGGAGGGGTGGTCCAGTTAATTTTCCAGATGAGGCCAATGAGGAGGAAGGGGTAGAGGTGACTGTGCTGTCACCATCACCAAGTTGCACAAGATGTGGCATCACCACCAGCTCAGCTGTGTGCCTGCGTTGTACACCTTCCAGCCACCAGCAAAATTACCCAATGCACCATAAAAGAGATGTAATGTCCCTGCCCATGCTTGCTAGATCACATGTTTGTGGTCATGTGGCCCTTTCCACTGACTGCATGGCCCAGGCAGTCAAATCCTATCAATAAAATGTAATTGTTTTTACCAAAATAATTTCTTATAAATAAAATAACACATGCTTGATATGTATGTCAAATGCATCCAGTGTTCATTAAAATGTTCCAGTAAGCAAGGAGGTAAGTGTATTAGCTAACAAGGAACTGTATCAGCTAACGAGGAGCTGGGTAATATATACAGATGAGGAGAGAGCCAGAGGGAATGCTGTTTCTATTCCTCAGGAAGGGGAGCAATCCCTCCCCAAAATGCACCAAGCCTGGACGGCAGAGTTTCTCTCAATTCCTGTATTTAGGGTATCTTCCTCTCTCTCCCTACCTTGCTGGCCATAAGTGTGGGTCACATCTGCTTTTGAATCAATAGCTCTACACAGGGCAACCTTCCCGAAATGTAAGCACTCCTGCTGAGAAATCACATACTCTAGGTCCTGTGCCTTCAGTATAATCATTGGATCACCGTGTTTACAAACTTTCTTAAACTCGCTATTGCCTTCAACTGATTTGGCCCAACATCGACATTGACCTTTTAAAGCACATCCTTTCATTTGAACCCAGTATTCACAGGATCATCAACAGGTATTTTATACCATACAATCATGCTAAACGTTGCAGTGTTTACAAATTTTAGCTGGTATATTATGTAACATTTGATAGTATTACAGTGCATCTCTCAGGTTTATTCATGCATTTTTCAGTTGAACTATTGTGTTTCTCCCCCTTTTCCTACTTCCCCGGCAAGTGAAGAAGTGACAAACAGCTTGAGGGCATCTTCACAGCTTGTAATTGAAAGGATTGGTGTTTTTCCCATGTCACCCTTGAAATTATATAAAAAGGAGGACCCTCTCCCAACTCAACAGTATCTTTTTATTTTTAAAGATCCCTCCTCCCCGTGTCTTTTCCTTGACAATCCCTTGCCTATTAGCCTTAAAAATGGCCAGAATTGATTATAAAGATTCGTCCCCCAAATAATTTATTGGGGTTCAGATTTAAGTTTGCAGTTTTTAGACTTTACGGTGAGTTCAATTTGTTGATATATTTGTGTGTGTGTGTGCACATGCGCGTGTGTGTATGTCTTCCAAACTACAAAATGAACATATAGGTGTTACCATAATGGTTGATCTTTGTTGCACTATGCATGGTGACAATAGTCAATTTGAATCCTTTTTACAGTACTTAATGGGGCAACAATATGCATGCTTAATTGCATATTATTCACGGGGCATCACCATTTATTACATAATGGTTAAAATAATCTTTTGATCACCAATGCAACGCTTGACAGGGGTATCTACCTTGTAGAGCCAAAGGAAATCTCACCACTCCAATTCCTTAGCCACCATCAGGACTCCCAGGTGCTGGTCTAATAGGTGCGTCTCCACCTTGGAATGTAGTATGCGAACAGACCGCACTAGCCAGAGAATTCCAATACTTCAGACTTTATTGAAATTCACAGCAAAGCCAGTGTAACCATGAATAAAAGTGTAGAAAGCAACAAATTCCAGCACAGCACACCGCCCAACCAGCTACAACTTCAGTAGCTGGTTGGGGGTGTGCTGTGCTGGAATTTGTTGCTTTCTACACTTTTATTCATGGTTACACTGGCTTTGCTGTGAATTTCAATAAAGTCTGAAGTATTGGAATTCCCTGGATAGTGCAGTCTGTTTGTATACCACTACATTCCAAGGGGTATCTACCTTGTTACTCTTTCAGTCTTGGTAAAGTGTAAAACCCCTTTAACAGGAACTCAATTCATGTTAGTTTTATTGTCATTATAGATGAGCAATATGCTAACTCAGTATGAGGCAGCAATGTACTGTGTATTTATTCTGATAACTTTTTTCCTCCTACAGTTTTCTCCTGGAATTCACTCAGCTTTGATATCTATTTCTTATGCAAAAGAATTCAATTTCTGTTGCATCAACATACTCTATCACAAAGAGTAACATTTGAATATATAACAAGTATAAGCCTGGTTCTCATTATGGAAGAAGGGTGGGTGAGTATCTACAAACCAGCATTTTCTGGGTCCCTGCCATACCCCATACTGTCTGGAAACATTACTGAGATTATTTTTATTAATCTGTTTTGATGGTTAAATAAGTGGAAATCTTACCCATGAATCTTAATCTGTTTTCTGCCTATCACACATATATTACAGAGGTCCACAAGGAAAAGACATTGAAAAATATTTTGACAGATTTGCTGGCAATATTTCAAAATGTTGAAATATCCCATGTCTGCTGTTGAATTGATTAACTTTTATTCCTATGCATGTCCCAGCTAAATTATTTTGCTTCTGTATTTGCTTTAAGCAAATTAAATTTTTATAAGAAGGAATTCAAAATCATGAAACTTGAAAATTGTAATTTGTAGTATATGGCACTCTGAAATTATGAAGCTCTGGAAAATTGTTCATATTTAGATATTTACCACAAATAGCGAGTAGAGGCAAGTCTCTGATTATGTCAGTAGTGCTGTGAATCTTGTATTACTGTATATAATTTGAGAAAGCTATGATTCTTTAAAATGTCAATGATAAGGTTCTGGTTGTCTCTGCAATGTGAGTAGAAAGGTGGGTGAAAGCTAACACTTATAGGACAGTAAGATCTATCTGTGCCATCCTATTACATCTAAATGTTTATATTGTGCTTTCACATATAAATATTTGTTTCTAAAAAGTGAATACATACATGATGTGGGATAGCGAATGTTTAGTGTCGTACTGAGTTGAATTTACTATTGTTTACATGGAACCAGATCGGTTGTTCATTGCTCTGCCTTTAAATGCCCCAGATATTTATTTAACTGTAGCAGTAAAAAGGATTGTTTGAACAGGTGGATAGGAACTTATCTTCCAGTTTTACCCTACATTGATATGTATGCTCCAGTGCAAAATACCTTCCTATATGCAATGGGATTTAAATGGGTCCTTAGGGATAGGGAAGCTCTTTTCAACCAATCTGAGCCGGCTTCTGTGTTAAAAAGTAGCATCACTATTTGGCATATTTTCACAGAAACACAAACTGTAAAAAAAAAAGTACCCCCCCCCCATTCTTGCTGGCAACAGGATAACTGTCTTTTCTGACACTGAGCTACACACATCCTGCTTTTTGGTGGGTTAGATTTGGCAGTAAGTGTATCTTACACCACACCATCTGAGAGTGGTTATTTAGGTTTGATCTCTTTGTTAGTACTATTTTATTCTCTACCTACATACAACTTTAGTAACAAGTCTTTTTCTGCCAAAAAAAGATGTGAGGTGTTGAGTCTTTATGGTATTGTGGCGACTGTCCATTCCTGGTCTATGTTATCCCTTGCAGTCCCCTGTGGGCTCTTTGGTACATGCGTTGGGTATCACACACATACAATTTGCACTATACACTCCCATACTGTTTGAGAATGCAGACCACGCCTGAAAACAGATTCTGCCAATAACAGAATGTATAAACCTATATAGTGGATGGTACAAGGTTTGAGTAGAATATATATTCATTAGTGCCACCTGAGCATACAGGGACCTTGTATATTTTATATGATTATGGGAATAGGATTTTATATATGTGTAAATTAAAAATTGTTTCTATAAAACACATTTTCATGGTTATGTTCACCATATTAACACCCAAAAAGTCCCTGAATTGATTTTGTATGTTTTAACTACAAGCTGGATTTCCTGAACTAGGAATGATCCATAATCATAGTAAATGTAATACAAAGATAATTGTAATTGCTGTATACACTTTGGTGTATATGAACAAAGTTTCTTACCCATGTACCCAGATAATCTGAAGGAAACATTTAAAGAGAAGCCATCCTTTTTTCCTATAATTATGATGGTTAGCTCACCCTAAAATGTCATTGGCTTGTGTCTAGTGATAATTGTAAGGCTTTAAATGGTGTCTTTTCAAGAAAGGAGAGAAAGGAAATGTTCAAGCTGACAATAAAATACAAAGGGTTTTTACAGCTATCTATCCATGTCATGCAAAATTATTCTAATCCTAATCTATGTTTGGAAATTGAATATTTTTATGTGAACATTACTGTGAGGTAAAATTACAAATGCGTTCAACATAACTCACACATACTAGTGAATTGACAAACAAATAAATACTCAATTTGCAAATTAGTTTGCAGGCAGATCGTAATTTGCTGTTATACCTTTACAAAAAAAATATTATGTGATGTAGCAAGCAACAAAATCAGACCTTATAGTCCACTCAGACTTTACATAGCCTGGCTTTTTAGCAGGTCCAGGCAGTGTTTACTTTTAATTACCTTCCTAGTTATTGTGCTTCACTGCGCAGATGCATATACACAGTGGCAGACCTAAGGACCAAAGGGCCCTGGTTGCAAGATTTTTTTTTCGGGCCCCCCGCACCCTCCCGAAATAAAAACACAAACCCCCCCAACCCACATCCTGTGTAGCAACCACGCACAAAAAAAGTTGGAAAATAGCATTGCTGTATAAAATACTGCTGAGATTTGTAGTCCTCTATAGAGGGTCACATTCTGCATTGCTGCAATGCAGAATGTGACCTGCTATATAGCACTACAAATACCAGCTGTACTTTATACAGCATGTCCATCAGTTCGGCTACAAAAAAATAATTATTTTATTTAATAACTTACCTCTTCTGGCTGTTTTCTGGTGGGGGAGGCAGCGCACCCATGTACTCAGGCAGCTGTTTGCTGGGTCCTCACTGCCAAGGCCCAGGGCTGCCCTCTGAAGTGCCTGCCGGCTTTTTTTATTCTCTGCTCCCTCCTCAGTATCTGGCAGCTGGGGGGCCCCCTCATCTCTGCGACGGGAGTGTCGGATCATCCGACACTCTCAGTGCAGAGACTAGGGGGCCCGCCAGTTG
>NW_017306638.1:1621243-1624068 GCF_000935625.1 Nanorana parkeri | reverse complement strand
CCCGCCAGTTGCCGGATACCAATGTGACACCCCCGGCACAGAGATGGGGGGCCGCCAGATATCGATTCGATGCTATCCGGCGGCCAGACACCGGTGGGCTCCCCCATCTCTGGCGGCCGCACAGGCTGCACCGGCGATAGGTCCGCCCCAGCATATACATGATCCATAGGGATAATGAGAGAGTCAAGTCCCAAGTCTCCATTCATCTCTACGGAACATGTAAACATGCCTGCACAGTAGAGCATAACAACTGCTAAAATATAGAGTAAAACAAGTAATCATTACTCTGAACCTCTGAAAGTCAGGTAGTGTAGAGAGGTACCACACTACATCTGAGTTCTGATTTGTTGCCTATTATGTAAGGGAGGGGGCACATAGGTTTGTTTGTTTTTTTAATCTGTCCTTTAACTACCTCCCGGCCAGCCGATATATACACGGCCGGCCGGGAGCTTCTTGGATGTAACTGGGCGTGTATACACGTCCTGTTACAGTCAACCGCTCGGGCGCGCCACGCGTGAGCGAGAGATGCCGGTTATTTTAAAATAGGCAGCAATGCCCGTTACTATACAAGCGATCCGCCGCCTATAGAGCTGGCGGATCGCTTGTATGAGGTCCTGTGACGCGCGCCCCCCCCCCCCCCCGCCGCCCCCCCCCCCCCCCCGCCCAGCCGCCACGCAGGCTCCCTCTCTCCCCGCCAGCTGGAGATCCTCAGGATGGAGAGCAGGGAGCAGAGCGGAGAACGTCCGTTCAGTGAGAGGGGAGAGCGGCACTCGCAGCCTTCCACTCCCAGCTGTCACAGGAGAGCCAGTACAGTGCTGCGCTAGAACTCCTGTATTGGAGGTGACAGGTTCAGTAAAGAGAACCTGTCGCCTCCAAATGCTATCACACAGGGGATTGTTCGCTCCTGCGTGATAGCAATAAAGTTAAGTGAAAAAAAATTAAATGAAAAATTGATAACAAATTATGAAATAAATAAAAATTAAGAAAAAATTAAAAATCCCCCCCTCTGCGGCTCCCCCCTCCTGCTGTCAAGCTGGTCCCGGGCTCCGGTGTGAGCCCGGGACCAGCATACTGCCTCTGTCACAGGGGATCAGAGGGAGGTCGGTTCACGACCTCCCTCCGGTCCCCTCTCCGCTGTCAGAATGCGGAAGTGGTGTATATTACATCACTTCCGCAGTTTTGTGTCACTCTCCAGCTTCATTGTTGTATGGATGTCACCAGCACTCCAAGTATGACAGAATACGTCAAGATTTTAGTGAATCTTCATTTTATTTTTGAAGTCACTTAAAGTGGAAACTCAGGTACTGGCTCATATACCCAACCGATGGCACAATATGTAGATTATCTCCAACCGTTAGTGAAAAAAATACCAGCCTTCATCAGGGACACTGACGATTTTTTATCCAAGCTCACCTGCTACAGACACTTTAACAGTGACTGGATACTTGTGACAATGGACATTTCGTCACTTTACACATGCATTCCGAACAACGCA
Organism: Nanorana parkeri; assembly: GCF_000935625.1. Lineage (NCBI taxonomy): Eukaryota > Metazoa > Chordata > Amphibia > Anura > Dicroglossidae > Nanorana > Nanorana parkeri. The sequence continues at coordinate 1,622,573 of NW_017306638.1, read as the reverse complement.
GGTTTAGCAGCTACTGAACATTTCTTGACCCAAAATGATGATCATGATATACCGGCTGCATATGTACTCAACTGCCTTGATTTTGTATTGCATAATAACATGTTCACCTTTGAAAATAAGGTATATAAACAAATCCGAGGTACTGCCATGGGGAGTTCAGCAGCTCCCTCGTTTGCAAACTTGTTTGTAGGTTTCCTTGAAGAAAAACATGTCTATAAATCCCATTTTTTCCAACTTGTGGAGGTTTGGGTAAGATATATAGATGATATATTCATGATCTGGAAAGGTGATGAACGTTTATTACATGATTTTGTACTGTTCCTCAACAATCTTTTCCCCGGTATTGTTTTTAACCCCGAATGTTCCACAACTAAGATTGCGTTTCTTCGTCCTAATCACTGTGACTGACAATGTACTGACCACATTTGTCTATACAAAACCGACAGACAGGAATACCATACTACACTACAATAGTGCTCATCCCCGACACTTATTAGACAACCTCCCTATCTCACAATTCCTGAGGGTCCTACGTATCTGTTCGGTCAACGATGTATGCGAAACCCAGATTGATGTTAGGTACAAAAAATTTCTCCAGAGTGGATATCCTTATGGAATCCTTGATAAGGCCCTAAAGAAGGCACATGAAAGATTCAACGGCATGACTGCACCACGTTGCAGCCAAGAACGCATTCCGTTCATACAAACCTTTTCTACATCTTCCAAATTAGTTCATAGAGTCTCTATTGACAACATGAACATTTTACAGGCAGACAAGTCGCTTGCTCCAATCATCAAGAACAGACCACTTAGTGTATATAAACGCAGCAAATCACTCCGAGACATGCTCGTCCAAGCCGATCCCAGGTCTAAATACTCAAAAAAACCTCACGTTTTCTCCAAAAAAACTGGCTGTTTCAAATGCCACCGCTGCAATATATGCAATGCCCTGATTTGTGGAGATTCCTTCTCACATCCCTATAACGGGAGAAAGTATGCGATAGATGGCTATCTCACATGCGACACTGAATTCTGTGTATATTTACTTAAATGCCCATGCGCACGGGTATACATCGGCAAAACGATTGGCCCTTTCAAAAGACGCTTCCAAAAGCATCGAAGCGATATCAGAATAGCCATCGATAAATTCAATAAAGGTGATGAGATCGATGCCAACAAACCTGTGGCAATACACTTCGCCGAATGTAAACATCAAACGCATGAACTCAGGGGTATGGTGATCGAGCATATACGTACACAACCCAGAGGGGGTGACAGATCCAAACACCTCCTACGTAGGGAAGCATATTGGATCTATACCCTAGAGACC